>NC_050189.1:15639839-15685009 GCF_008315115.2 Sander lucioperca
CACCACTTATAAATCGCAAATATCCCCATGGCAAATGTTAGCCTTAAGTAAGTGAAAGTTTGTGCACTGGAAGGGAGAGGCTTGTGTGTCTGTTTGTTCCCATTTTTTTTCGTCCAGTGGTGATAGTCAATTCTTTTGGCTCCCACTCTCTCCTCTGTCTTTGTAAAACTGCTGATGCTCAGATGTTGCCTGCATGACTAGCTGCCATTGGCTCGCCTGGGCTGTATTTTCCTGGCTCATCCTGAGGATCACTGAGGCTTGGAGGTTTTGTCTCTGAGGCCAAAAAAGACCTTCAGAGCACCTATTCAAAGCACCAGAGACTGAGATGGCTCTTTGGGCCATTGTCCCTAGGGCCAGGCACCTTTCCAGGGGATTAGCAAGGGGAGAGTTAGCCTGTTAAAACCAGAACGAGGAGAGCCTGTGCAAGCAATTGAGTCCCAGGGGATCTTTAAGTGGGTCCAACTATAAGCGAACACGCCAAGGTTTAAATACGGGCAGTGATAGTAGTATCAGAGATAGAAATAGAACTGCGGGAAAAAAACCCCACATGTACATGCTTTTTTTTTAACACCCACAGGCATACTAATTGTACTCTTTACTTATTATATCCCCTGGGTACGAGAATAAGGTGTCAATGTCAAATTTCAGGCACTACAAGAGACTGTATGTGTAACACAATTTCTCAAACCTCTCCCTCCTCTGTGCAATACAAACAGCCACATTATTGAAAACAACAAATATTTTTGGCAAAACAATTCCCTCCGCAGGCTGTGAGCCTTATTGCCTTGGACGTCCTCTCTTGGCGACACGGCGAGCAGAAAAAAAAAATTGATGTGAGATCCAGAGCAGAGTCTCGTCCCCTTTTCTTCTTTAATTTCCTTCCTCAGAGCCCCTGTGCTGAAATAGAGCCAGCGAGTGTTATTGGTCTGATTATTCTGTTGCACTATGGAGCAGAGAGCGAACGCAGAATGAGCTCACAGTTGCGACTATCTCTGCCCTAACTGAGTGCCAGCTGCCCCTACGGACCGACTGATAGCGGCTGCTGTATATGAGATTCACACTGGCCTCTGGCAACTGGCGTCATAACTAGATGGGCTGGGAGGGACACACAGTCCAGTCCAGACCGGAGTCGAGGTTGAAAAGCTGCTTATCATGCAGTTGTGTCCCCAGCCCTGGGGTGGGAGGGTTTGGTCAGGGTCAGTTTTCATGGTGATTGGATATAGGTTATTTTTTTGGAGGCAGTGTTCGTCCCCACTGTGTCACACATTTGAGGGATAGACAGCAGCTGCACAGCTTCATAGGCTTGATGAGTATGACAGAGGATTCAACCCAGGATGATGACCCAGGGTGATGAGTGGGCCCTGCTACAGTTTTTACCAGGATGGTCTGAATGTCTACAAACGTGGGCCTTTTATAATATGATCACATAAAGGGTCGCTGTTCCAAATCTGAACTTGACCTCTGAACTCCTTGTGTAGGGGTCAAGCAAGAATTGAATTTAGGTACTAATGTTGGGGTTCCGGATCTCAACCCGCTGGCTGGCTTGGGCTCTTCTTTGTGGGTTTTGCATGTTCTCCCCATGTTTGTATGTTTGTGTTGGTGTTCTCCGGTTCCTCCCACAGTCCAAAGACATACAGGTTAGGTTAATTGTTGACTCTAATTTGCCCGTACATAGGAATGTGAGCATTAACAGTTTCTGGCTCTGTGTCTGCCCTGTGATGAACTGGTGACCTGTCTAGGGTGTACCCTGCCTCTCGCCCAGTGTCAGCTGGGATCAGCTCCAGCACCCCGCGTCCCTGAATAGGCTAAGCGGTTACAGATAATGGATGTATGGATATATAGATGTATGGATGTTTGATGTCTGGCCATCATTCAGGTGGTCAGTCCAGTACTTGTAAAATGTGTTGTACTATAGAAGAATGTGAACACTAACTTGTTGTATGGTAGGTAATTGTCTGAGTCAGGGGTCCACGTTCCACGTTTGTTAAACTCTTAACTGAAAGAGAGAGACGGAGCACGGACCCCCTACTACTGTCATCAATGTTTTTTTCACAAATTGGCTGACTTATATATGCAAATAATTTGTTGGATCATGACATTTTAATTTTTGAAGAAAACTCCATTCATTTTGCCTGATGATAGTACCAAAACATTGGCTACTATTAAATATATTTTTTGCAAGTTAGACAGTGTGCAGGAGTTTCTTTGCAAATTTTGACCTACTAATCCCACTCCGACGCACCTGTCTCACGGTAAAGATGTGCAAAGTATGTTTCTGTAGTGAAATACTTTGAAAAAAATTTTACAATAATTTGGCCCCCCTACAGTAACTCTGAGGACCCTCTAGGGGCCCCGGACCCCTTGTTGAAGATCTTTGGTCCAAGCGACTTATGGAGTGGGAAAACAGGTCAGGCAGGTGGAAAGTAACAGGTCTCTGCTGTTAAGTCAATACACACTACGTGCATTAATTGGCTGAATTATGATCTCATCAGCATAACTTGTGTTACCTAGGTGTAAATGTCTGATATATGTATTGATTTTGTAAGAACATGAGGCAACTTAAGTGCTTCATGCCTGTTGTGTCTGATCATTTAGAACTGGAAAAACAGGGTAAACTCAGGGTAAACAATAAGATAACTCCATACTCCTTTTTGTAAGTCAGCAACTACATGCTTCAGAAACAGCTGGCTCATCAGCAGAATCTACCTGCTGAAATGCCTTTTAGTGGGAAATACAGGTTCAGGAGGAGACGACTACATGCATGAGTAGCCAGTGGAAACCTGCAGTGTGTCAGGGATCCTGTGAGTCTCCCACTAGCCTGGTTATGGATCTCACCAAGGCAGCGGCTTGTGGCAGCTAGTGTTTAGCCTCAGTGCTAATAGCCTGGTGTACTGAGCCTTGGGAAATTAGCTGCGCACTGAAGCATGCCGCAAGAAGCTTGGTGAAAGTCGGTCGGTCGAAGAGCAGTCACACATAGGTCAGAGGAATCAATGTCCTTTAGGGGCCGAGGGGCTGCGCTTGAGAGCACTGAACTCTCTCTAACCTGGGCCAGTGGCTGCGGTGTAATTGCGCTGGTGCAGATAGGGTGAGAACTGACAAGGGATGAAGCTGAAGAAGAGCGTGCAGGGAGGTAGGCTTGGCTGCAGGATGTTAAAATTGCAAGACGATGTTACAAGGAAGCCTTCTCTCCTATTTCAGAAACACATGGAAACAAGCACTTAGCTTTTTAAGCTTTTTACAGGTTAGCAGTGGAAGTGAGAATTCAAACATCACACATTTTAACTTCTTGTTGGAATAGAAAAGAAGTATATAGTATTTTTTCACCCTTTACTTCATTTCAGTGACAGTAGTGAATAGAAAACAAAAGACAGTTCTACGTACGATTTTCAAAACACAACTCATCCCCCCTGGGATGTGCTTGTAAACAACACAATTCAGTTTAATTCCTCTGATCTTGAGTTGATTATGAGTTTTCCACTCATATCTGCTCTGAAACCCAGGTGGCAGCTCACATTCTGTGTCTCTGGCTGACACCTCTCATTGGATGGGCTGCTCTTTCTCTAGGGAAGGCATCTACTTCACCACTGAGAACTCCGAGGTGTCCCTAGCTTGGACTGGAAGGAACCTGGGTGTGACTCTAGATGACTAGTTGCCCTTCGCTGCCATCAATGTGACAACCCTCTCCTGCAGATCATTCTCCACAACATCCTCCCTAGGTTGTGGTCCAGGTTCTTGTTACGTTCACTCAGACCACTGCACCTTGTTCCTAGCTGGTGTGCCTGTATGTGCCATCTGATCTCTGCAGCTAATCCAGAATGCTGCAGCCCGGCTAATCTTCAACCTACCCTAATTGTCTACTGCCCTACTCCTCTGCACCCTGTACTGGCTCCTGGTGGCGGCTCAAATCCAATTCAAGTCACTGGTACTTGCCTATTGTGCTGTGCATGGCTCAGGCCCATCCTACATCCAGGACATGTTCAAACCATAGACCCCAGCCCGTCCATGATGCTCTGTTACTGCCAATCTGCTTGCTGCACCTTAACTATGTGGGGGGGGCCCAGTTAATACTCAACAGAGTCACAACTGTTTTCTGGCTCCACACTGGTGGAACGAGCTCACCATTGACATCAGGACAGCAGAAACTCTACATGTCTTCTGCTGCAGACTAAATCTGTTCGGACTGCATCTTGACCATAACATAACACACTTTCTCTAATGTTTCTAAATGTAGCACTTCAGCAGATCAGCTGAATTTGCTGAAGTTAATGTACTTGCTTCTTGCAATTTTTGTTTTTGTACCCACATGGTTGAATGCACTTATTGTAAGTCACTTTGAATAAAAGCTTTTAAATAAAAATGTAATGTAATATGCACTAAGAGGCAGTGAGTTAAAGCCAAAGGATGCGGAATCAAGCCAAAGAAGCTAGTGGAAACTGTTGCTACTGATTCTAGCTGCTCACCTAACACCAGGCTGTTTATAGCAAACTCAAGAACTCTTTTCTGACTATTGACACACATAACACACTACAATATCTGACCAGGGTCAGCATATATTGTGCTAGAAGCTCATAATGAGGATGTCATCCAATGCTAAGATCAGCTCAAGGCAACAGGTGGCTTAAATCTAAAGTCTTCTATTGGAAAATAAATTGTAATTTATTTATTCAAACCTTTATTTATACTAGAGCTTGGCTTTCTTACATTTGACATTGGCTGTGACATAGTTGGCTCATGCTTAATTTGATGTAAGGTGTGTTTACCTTCTTTACAATACCATTTTGTCTTTGCTCTACATGCAGGTGACACTTTGTCCACAGGAAACAGCTGACAAATGTGCTGAATAAATGACCAAACCGTCAGCTGAGTTTCCCCAGTAGAGTGTTTTGTGAGTGATTTATCCCCAAGAGTGTGACCTGGGTCTGGTTGGGCTCGGTCACCCGAGGAAACTCTGAGACCGCCTCCACTCAGCCAGAAAACACCGGGAGGTGACCAGGGCACGGACACATCAGTAGGACTGCAGCTCCCATAAGCCACCCAGGTTAGAGGTCACAGCCGCAGACAGCGGTGAGGGAGTGTTTACAGTTTGGGAAAGGAGCTGATGGAAATGAGGAATGATTGTGGCGGAGGGGAGGGATGTTCTCGTCTCACTGATGCAGAGAGACAGGAAGTAGACACTGTACCAGAAGCAAAGCGCTCACTAGAGACGGTTGGACTGATCCCAAGAAATTGAAAACATGGTGTTTTCACACAGAAGTCCACTTACAGCATAGTGGAAAGCCCCAGCCTCAGCATTCAGCACTGAGTCTTCATTTAGCTACAGGATGATAGCAATTCAACCAAGGGAAGTTGATATTTTATTAAATTATTTTGAGTTTTATCATCCAAAAGTTCTTTGGCAATGGACTGTCGATTGAATTTATAGTTTAATGTACTGACGAGACGTACCAGTTAAGGTGGTTTAATCTCCTTCAGCCTGAATCATCATTGGTTGAGAGGAAAGTCTGTGAATTAGAGTCCGGATCAGGCCGCATTTTTCTGTCTGAGCCCGGCCCGCGTCCGACAGAGCAGCGACCGAACCCGGCCCGAGCCCGACGGGCATTAAGATATTTATGTCCGAGCCCGACACAGTTAAAATCTAGTTTTTTTTTCTCATTCCAATGATACGTTTGTTTGTGTGGAGAGCCCGCTTTTATTAAGCAACTGTAGGAAGGCATTCAAATGTCAACAGATGAGCGCATCAGCGCACACGGGGCAACAAGCGCACGTTAACACAGATACTCACCTACATAATAAGCTTTTTTAAATTTGAAATGTTCAATGCCTTATCGTGCTGATGTGACCGAGCCCGACCTCGAATCCGAATATAATTTCTAATATCTGTCCGAATCCGGCCTGTCCCGCCGGCTCGATTTGGGTATCCATCCTCTACTGTGAATGTATCCAAGTAAGTTGATTGGTACTAAAAGAGTGGTGGAGGCTCACTGAGATGATAAAATAAAAATGATAGTTGAGTCCTGGTAGATGCTTCAATAATAATATTAATATGGCTGTCAATCGAATAAAATATTTAATCGTGATTAATCGCATGATTGTTCATAGTTAACTCGCGATAATCGCAAAAAATTGCACATTGTTTTTTCTGTTTAAAATGTACTTAAAAGGAATATTTTAAATTGTCATGCTCTTATTAAACATGGGAGTGGACAAATATGCTTGCTTTATGCAAATGTGTATCATTCTATATTAGCTCTAGTATTCATGCTCTCATTAGAATAAAAAATGTAGGAAGTCATAAAATCCGTGTGCCCAAAACAATCTATTGTATTGACAACAAAGGTTGGGGAAAAACCCAGTGAAAAATGACCAAGCAATACCATATTTTACCAGATTATTAGTCCATTATAACCATTGTGCTACAAACCCTCCACACACAAGCACCTGGTATTAATGGGTTTGGGCATGTGGTTCTGCCTGTGTGCATGCATACACTTGTTATGCATCTTGCAGGAATCGGCACTTCCTAATTAGCTGTACTGAGAGCAGACCAAAGGGTCTTCTGCTCACAGTAAATGTTCTAATTGCATGAGGAGCAGCGTTGTGGGTGGATCGTCTCAAAAGCCTTCATACTGTATATTTCAGCCATGACCACTGGGGCAAACAATTCCTGTTTGAGAAGGACACTATGGGAAAGGTCACTAAACTGTCAGAAGGAAGTGGAGCGTGTTTAGCACTATACAATCCTCACTGGAAGCTTTCTTGGTTCTATGTCGGCTCATCTTTAACAAAGTTTTAAAAAAAAACAACATAAAAGCCCTTTGGAGAATGTCTGATTCTTTTTCCTGGCATGTGAATGTCCGTGATTGAATAAACTGTACACCACTTGGCACGGTGGCATTGGCGAGATTCCCCTCATAGTCTTCAGTACATCTGTACTATGACTTCTCATCTAACAAACACCACATGTTTCAATGTCAATGGGAGCTATTTACCAGAGATAGAAAACTAGACAGGCTCATTTGGCAGCATGATTCATAAGCCAGAGTTATCGAGCTGGCATTGCTAACAAGAAGGAAGCAAAAAACAACGAGCAGTTATTAATAAGCACATTGTGACGATTGCTTCCTAAAACTTTCAGACACCAAAGTACTTTATTTTGTAAAACAAACTTTGTGCGGTTTTCAGTCAATGTATTTTACATGTCTTCCAATTTCCTACATGAAATATTATCCTGTAACTATCATCAAAGAGCAAGTTTGTGTGGATTCATTTAGAAGGTATTTCTGATGAATAGCACGCTCAAGGAATAGCATGCTCCTGCTCTTCTTTGCTTTGTGTCTCTTTTACTCAACAGAGAATTGGCATCAAAAAGTTCAAATAACCAACATCAAGAAACTCAAGGCGACAGCTGTGCCAAATGTCAGGAAAACCAGTCAGAGAGTTCAGCTACTTGGGCAGTTTGTAAATTCTGGGCAGGGAACAAGGATGAAGAACGCTTCACTCACTTTATCTTTAGAAAAACATTTAACCTGCGTTGTTCCAGTGCAGCTGCATTGCTGGCTCAATTTTAAAGTGGTCTCTCTGTGTGTGACATTTTTAATAGAAGCAATCAATAACAAAAATACAAATTCAAATCACATGAATCCATTGGCATCTTAATTATGTGACAATGAAGAGATGTATTTTAAAGGGTGGTTTACCCAAATTATGACCAAACATATTTTCCCACTTACCTCTAGTGTTAAGTGGTAACCGACCCTTAAAAAAATGCCATGCAGATTTCAGCATGACTCTATCCCCTGTCTTCATTTTGATGACATTGACAGCCTCACTGTATATTGAAAATACTTGTATGCCCGGGACAGGAAAGTAAACTTCTCTGCTCAGCCAAGCGCATCATGTGTACGCGTTTGCCTCGGGAGGAGCGAAAAGCAACCCTCTTGTTCTGATGAGAGCAATAACATTGCATCATTTCCACTTGTGACTCCTGAACGCTGCCTTTGATTGACTGATGCAAATCTGATTTCCTTTTCGTGTGTGTGTGTGTGTGTGTGTGTGTGTGTGTGTGTGTGTGTGTGTTAAAGCACAGGATTACCTGTGTCCTTCCATGCATTCATTTGCTAATCAGTGCACTGGAACAAACCCTGTCAGCTAAGTGTGAGTGGGTGTCTTTGTGGGCTTTTGTCTCTCTCCCATCTGGCCTTTGGATGATGAAACTGCTGCTCCTGTGTTCTGACATGACCTGTCCCTTCACATCAGGCCTCTGTGATGGAGACTGTCAGCTTGGCACGCTTGCATTTGTGCCTGACTCATAAATACACTACACTACACACACACACACACACACACACACACACACACACACACACACACACACACACACACACACACACACACACGGCCCCACCCGACTGATAATCGCAGCTCTTGAAAAAGTGAGATGAACAAATCTGCCACAGATAGACACTTTGGCACTTGACACCCTCAGACAAACCTAAAAATACACACACACACACACACACACACACACACACACACACACACACACACACACACACACACACACACACACACACAGACACACAGATGTTTACTGTACAGGCACAGAATCAAGGTCATCTCCCATTTTTCAACCTGCCTTTCAAATCTGAAGATTATATCAGCAATCAAACAGTCAGGCACTTTGCACACAAACATCATGGATATGCCTGCATACACATCAATCACACATGTCTGGACACTCTTCCTCTTTTGATATGATATAATGGCTCAGTTGTTAATACTGCTTGATTGAAGCTGTATGTCCGCTCTTCAGCTAATGGCTGATGATAGCACTTTTTATCTCCTGGCTGCTTGATGCTTAAATTGTTTTTTCGTCTTTCTCTGCAGCGCCGTCTAAGAGGATGGGCATGGAGGAGGAGCGAAGGGAGAAGATGTTGCGTCAACGCAGAAAGAAATCTGCCACGTGACATAGTGGAGGTGAGTTACATGACCGTAGGTTTGGTCCAAAGGGGATGGGACAGACTGATATTTAAAGAGACAACAGCCTTTTTGTGGTTAGGGTTACTAGAAATCAGCTGGCTGTAAACAGTTGAGATTGTATCAACATGTAGGCACAAAGGCTCAGGCTCTCTGAAGAGTACGATGATTTTTACTGTCAGTGAATAGAACCAAAGTAGTTTAAGTGTCATCCAAATCACAATAAATACTGTATACCATGCTGAAAGTTTGGGTTTTATCTACTGAGGTCTGGAGATACCTGCCACTCAGACTTCTGGCACCACAGAAGGAAAACTGGAGTTGAATGGAATTTCATTTGTGTTGCTAACATGAAAAAAACAATTTTATGTTTACCTTTCACAGTCTGCAATACATTTGAAATAAGATTCAGCTGTTTTTTTTTCAAATGTAGCAGCTTGAAGTCGCTATACAAATCTAACACGATCACAGATGCTTCATGGATACCATTTTAATTGCTGGTGGCACAAAAGCAATTTAGGGTTACGGTAAATTAAGTTTAAAAGGTTTAAAATGTTGTCAGAACTCTACCCCAGCAACAACACGCAAATAAATACATCTAGAGGCTTGATGTCATGTGAAAGAGAGAAACAATAGAAGTGAAATCTCTGCCTGTTGAAAATATCACCCCCTCTGGTGTCGTGACACACTTCAGATGTCAGCTGCTGCTCTGATCACATTTCCTCATCAAACACCCCCATGGCCCGAATGGAGGAGACATCAAGTTCAGGGTCAGGATCTAAATTGCAGCAGGTTCCCCTGTCCTTAGTATCTCAAGCTTCCCTTTCGTTGACAGCTATGAATAAAATATTCCCTTTTTACCCAGGCTTTGTCAGCTGTTTGATGTGCCGCCCTGCTTCTCATTGGAAGACCAAAGCAGCGAGCGAGCGCCAGCTTTGAGCTTGTGATAGCTCATGTACAACACTGATGGATCCTTCCTTGTGGTGGAAAAAAGCTTAATCAGTGCTCCTCCAATATGATAGAAAAGGGCGGATTGGCAACGAAGGAAGAGACAAGTGCTTTATCAAACACAACAAACAAACAAACAGGCGTGCTTGTTTCTGTCCTCAGTGCAGGATTCAGGCCTCAGGTTCCGAGGGCTGCAGTGCACGGGATGTCAACAGATGGCTGCCATTTGAGTGTGGGGAAAATGTGATGAGTGGATTGTCTCACATGTGCACACACACACAGTACACTTCTCTCACAGACAGTTGAGAGGGTCATAGAAGAAAGGATCAGAGGGGGCAGGAGATAGATCGCTTCCCACTCTCTCTGTATGGCTGACATATAACATTAACGAGGCGTATATTTTCCACTTCCTCTGTCAGTCCATCCCATTTGATTGTGGCTCACATGTCGCTGAAGGATCTGGCTTGTTAGGAATCGCCAAGGTGAGTGATGTCACTAAAGAGAGAGATACGCCTACAGTAAGTCACAAGTAATGGCAGGGGTTGTATTGTTGGTGGATGTTTATCTATTCAGAATTGTGAGTTGGTCTGTAAGTTTCTCCAACACGGGGGTGGTGAAACCCGGCTCCATGATCTGATATCTCCTCTTGAGTAACCCAGCAAGAGGCTGTGTGATCACCTGGACCCCTAATGCTGCAGACTCCGCTTCACTCTCGATCTCATTACTCTTTTCTGTCTAATTGCCACAGCTGTAGTGAGATGGTGTGTTGTACCATGATATTCAAACATACCTCATTATGATAAAGGATATTATCTCAAGTGATTGCTTTACGCTTGCGCATGCTGGTGCACCACTGTGTAGTTTAATTGACAGCAAACGCTTTTCAATGACAATTTTATGTGCACTTCATTGTCTCTAAATGAATAGGTCAAATGCTTTATTATGATGTGGCTCCGTTTTAAAATAACACATGAATGTAATTGGAAAGGGGGGAAAGCTTTCTTCTGTTCTCGACGAGGTGACTTCGGAGAATCGATGATCACACGGAAAATTAAATACTTATACTACTACTAAATACACAATAATGCTAAGAGGGATGAAATAGGGATGAGAAAGACACTGAGGCAGAGCCGCATCACTGAACATCATTCAAAGTACTGTTTGTCTGACGACACATCCTGTAACAATTCCATTAGAGAAATGAGACAACCTGAGTGCGATATTGTATGTATAAGCAGCGATGCTGGACTTTATTGTGATGTAAAGCATTGCACATGCGCAATAGCTAGGTGAAGATCAACTCATCTAGCTAGCTGTTTGTTTCTACAACTTCAGTAGTACAAGGCAGATAGCAGGAGACTTCTCTAAACGAGGGCCACACTTCAACTTGTGCATGGAATACTGCAGAACAGGGACATGTAAGTAGTTTTGTAGGTTGGGTGAACTAGTGTATGTTGTAGCAGTGGTTTTACATCAGAATGAGCTTAGCACGCTAGAGCTAGCATGCTAGTGATAGCATGTACGGGTAGCCAACTCGCTCAGGCTAGTGACGTAAAAAGCTCTGCGATTTTGACCAGCTCACCAGGACGACTGAAGGCAGGTTACATCAGAAACCCGTATCACTCAAAACAGCATGGATGTTTTTTTTCCAAGTTTGTATGCATGTGGAAGCACAGAGACACAAAATAACACCCAAATCCAGAAAAAGTGATTTTGTTTTCATAATATGGGCACTTAAGCTCATCAGGAAATGAGGGGAAAAGCTAATATGTGAAAAGGGACTGTATGGTGTGCTATGGTGGCTGAAAACCTCTCTCTCTCTCTCTCTCTCTCTCTCTCTCTCTCTCTCTCTCTTTTCTAATTCCAGAGTTCCCCTGCCACGCTTTAAATATCACAAAAAACCTGACAAAAAGGACTTAATTGTAGTTAATAGTCATAAACATTGCTGTAAAGGTGGTTAATGCATATTTAATTAAAGTGCCCATATTATGAAAAAATCACTTTTTCTGGGATTTGGGGTGTTATGTGGTGCTCTGGTGCTTCCACACACATACAAACTTTGATAAAAATCACCCATGCTGTTTAGAGTGAGATACAGTTTCTGAATGTGTCCCTGCCTTCAGTCTCTGGGTGAGCTGTTCAAAATCGGCACGGCTTGTGACGTCACAAGCCGAAACGAGCAGGCTAACCGCAACCATTAGCTCGTAGCGTTAGCATGCTAACGCTATGGCTAACGCTAGCATGCTAACGCTAGCATGCTACCTCGTTCTCAATACAAAGCACTGCTACAACACACACAAGTTCACCATAATCTACAAAAGAACTACTTACATGTGCGCCTCATTTAGAAGTCTCCCAGCTATCCTGCCTTGTAACTGACCAAAGTTGTAGAAACAGCCTTTCTTTTACTGTCTATGGAGCTAGCTAGCTGACATGATCTACATCTGAGCTACTGGGCATGTGCAGTGCAATCAAAGATAGTACAGAAGAAGAAGAAGAAAAGAGGTCTCACTCTGTAGCTAAACGAGACCAGCTGAAAAGAGGATCTGCAGCAGTGAAGAGAGCACTGCAGTACAACACAAATATGGTGTTTTTGAAAATTAAACATGTAAACCTATCTGGTACACTTAAATACAATTATGAACCTGAAAATGAGCATAATATGGCTGCTTTAATGAACAGTCAGTACTATTTCAATCAGGATATGTGTGTCCAACAGCAACAACATGTCAAACAAATAACATGTCAATTCCTCCTAATCAAGAAAGCTATATCATATTATCCATGCTTAGTTGCTTCCACTTTGTTCTAAGATTGATTTTAAGATGTTATTAATCCATTTGAGACCCTGGCTATCTGCCCCTGCTACATTATATAGTGTGAGTATGTAGAGTATCAGCCTCTATGAGACCTGCTACTGAGAACCTCTGGTAGGGAGCTGGTTTCTGTACCTAAATCAACCCCGTCACCCAAAAAATGATTTGCTTTGAAGTGTCACAAACAAGTACTAAACCAAGTTGACTTATTCCTTACTTACCTACTTAATATAGTAACAAACATACTATTATATTATTTTATATATTTCCAAACCTAACCAAGTAGTACATGTTTAAAACTGTGACTGTACAAACACTTGAGAATTCAGTTTAGTGTATGGGACACTCATTGTAGGAGACAAGGCTGACATCATAAACACGTGAGCGTGCACAAAGAGTCTACAACTTAACTATAAATCTGGGCTTGTCTTATGTACTGTAACATGTAGATTTTAATTATTTCCAAAATGTAAATTCCTATTATGGTATCTATTTTAACACTTGGTTAATGGTAGTTTGGCGTTATTCGTTTTTTGTCTGGCTTGCTGCACAAATCAATTGTATACTATCTTCATCACTGTGGACTGAGGGATGGACAATTCGGCCATGACTCGCATGCAGGATGACACACCATGTTGTAGCACACTCTTCTCTGTACTGATTATTGCGCTTGCCTCATACTGAACACTCGCCTTACGAAACAGTGTTAATGATTGTCTGCCCCATCAACCCGTGCACGCAGACACCGACGCACCACGACGGCCCTGCATTTTTCTGTCCTTTATACTTCAGTGATGCAATGTTTCCCTCCCATCACACAAGGACATTACCCAGTACTGTACTTAACTGTACACACCCTATGACGGCCTACGTGTACATGTTGTACTTGTCACGCTTGTTTGCATGTGACACGTTCGCACTTCATACTCCGACTACATTGTTAGAGCACCGCCCGAAATATGGTACTTCTCTTTTACTCCACTGCATTCATCTGACAGCCGCTTCACGCGACAGTAGTTACTTTACAGATTACATTTTGCACACAACACACAGGTAGTTATAAATACAATGTTTATGACTAAACGTCAACTACCCACATATCTATACACTATAAGAGAGTCCACCTAAAATGATCTAGACCATTAAACACAAAACTGTTTGGATCGTTTCCAGTTCCTCTAAAGTGGAGGGTTTTCTGCATGAGTACTTTACTACTATAATCATTTTTCCGATGCTGAACACTTTCAATGTAGCACCACTTTTCCACCCTGTACAGTATGTGATTTTTACGGTTGTGGATTCATACATTTTACCTTAAAGTGCTCATATTATGCGTGGCTTTTCCCTTCCTTATTGTGTTATATATCACTTTGTTGTGTGCATGTATAGTTTCCTTAAAGTGAAAAAGCCCACACGTCCACCCCAAACGGGACCCATACACTCAACAGAAAACCCTGTTCACAAACTGCGCCAACAGCTCGATGTGAGTCCAGGGGTCCGTTCAGAGGCGGTTAACAAACTCTGAGTCTAACTCTGATGCTCTGAGTGATTTATCCTGAGATGAAACTGAGTTTTCGGTTCAGAACAGCCCGATAGGTGGTTCAATCAACGCGGAGTACGTTGACTCAGACGCTAAGCACGTGCATCCACACATTTATAAAACGGCCCAGACCCGCTGAATAGAGCACTGATACTACAGATGCACCATGGCTAACAACCACAAACAAACTGGTCGGCGGAACATACTCAGCACACATGACATCGAAGTGACCACGAATTTCGTTTTCTAAACAAATAGGTCAACCAGCCGCGCCTGAGCTGCCAAAAGAGAGAATTGGTGTGGGAGAAAATTGCTGCGAGAAGTCAGTGTGTAAGCATTGACCGTGTATAAATTTCATATTGTAAGCACAGTTAACCTATAATATTACGGTGACAAACTGGAATTCCACTAGTTCATTAGGTGCAATCTGCGGGTGCGAAAACGTAAAGATACTACTCATCATTCTGAGGCTGCAGCACCATGAGTATAACCGAAATCTAAGGTATAATCATTTAATTCTTTTAATGGCTCTCACTGGTTTGTGTCAGGGCACACTACAACAAAACATTTATGTTTCAGAGTGAGT
This sequence comes from Sander lucioperca, assembly GCF_008315115.2. Taxonomy (NCBI): domain Eukaryota; kingdom Metazoa; phylum Chordata; class Actinopteri; order Perciformes; family Percidae; genus Sander; species Sander lucioperca. The sequence goes on from NC_050189.1 coordinate 15,654,706, forward strand.
TCTCACTCTTCTGACAGCTCTGCATACAGTGGCTTTAGTAATATGATCCGCATCACCAATGTGTAAAGAAAACTGCTATTGCAAAAAACATAATGTGACACAAAATCTGTTGGATGTAAGAGCATGTCACGATGGTGGATGTTAGTGATATGAGGACGATAAGGTATCTACATGTCTGATGGACTGTGAAGAAAATACCTCTCAATTGGTTCTGGAAATGAAAATACATAGTCGGACTCACTATCATCTCTGACGTAAACTCTCTGTGAAGTAATACAGCTTTTTCATCAATGGATCGTTGACAAAAGGACATGCAATGTTTGAGAAAAAACTTTTTATAATCTGCCTAACATAAACCAATAAGTTTTTTTATTCATTGCAGATAACAAACTGCACTAAAATGCGCCTGATACAGACGAATGAATGAGAAATGAAAGAGGGTTGTTCAGAGGGAGGAGACTGATAGAAACTCGAGGTTTCTTGAAGAAAAGCTGCTCCCGACCAGGTTAGGTTCACAGACTCAGTTACTGTACTAACTGACTCTGAGGTTAAGTATCTCTCTTCTGAAACGGCTGGATTATCTCTCTCTCTCAGGGGGTCCGTTTCAGAAGCAGGTTTAGTGAAACTCTGAGTTTGGTACCCTGAGATGAGGGAAACTCGTTTTCTGTTTCAGAAAGGGAGGTAACTTCACCTCAGTCAGTTACTATGGTAACTGAGCCTGTGAACCTAACTGGTCGGGAGCAGCTTTTCTTCAAGAAACTCGAGGTTTCTTCTCTCTAATTTCCTCATTCATTCATTCGTCTGTATCAGGCCATTTTAATGCAGTTATCTGCATTAATAAAAACTTATAAATAAACTTATGTTAGCAGATTATAAAACTTTTTTTCTCAAACATGTCATGTCCTTTGTCGATGATCCCGTTGATGAAAAGCTGTATACTTCAAGAGTTACGTCAGGAGATGATATGAGTCCTGACTAAATGTATTTTCATTTCCACATTTTTCACAGTCGATCAGATATGTAGAGAGCTATCCGTCCTCATATCACTAACACCACCAGCGTGACATGCTTTAACATCCCAGCGATTCTTTGTGTCGCATACGTTTTTTGCAAACGCAGTTTTCTTTATTGGTGATGCGGATCATACTGAATAGTAAGCCACTGTAGCCGTCATAAAAGTGTGACTGCTCTGAAACGTTTTTTTTGTAGTGTTCCCTGGACACAAACAGTGAGAGCCATTACAAAAGAAATAAATGATTATAAATTATAGTTCTGTAATGATCATGTGCTGCGCTCAGAATGGATTCTTACTTTTCGCCGCAGGATTGCACCCAAAATGAAATTATAGGGTATACAATTCCAGTGTTTCACCAGTAATAAAGTTACTGCGATTAAATGAAATTAATACACTGTTAATGCTTACGCATTGACTCGAGCAGCAATTTTCTCCACACAATTCTCTCTCTGTTGCAGCAGCAACCCTGTCTGCTTTTTAACGAAATACATGTTCAAACTCGTGCTTGTGCACATCAGTATTTCCGCCGACCTGTTTGTGGTTGGTACATGGGTGATCGTAGTAGTCATGGCTCCATTCATGCTGCCTTTTTATTGTGGTGGTGCACGCGTGTGAACATACTCGGATTGATTGAACCAACTCAAATCACTGTTCTGGAACCGAAAACTCAGTTCCATCTCAGGGTAAATCACTCAAGGATCAGAGTAGACTCAGAGTTTGTTAAACCTCCTTCATGAAACGGACCCCAGGTTGATTACCTCCCTTTCTGAAACAGAAACCCAGATGTTGTCCTCATCTCAGGGTTAACAAACTCAGAGTTTCACTAAACCTCTTTCTGAAAACGGACCCCCCAGCCTTTACTTCAGAGACAAACGTGCGTCACTTTGTAACACACGTTTAATGCTCGCCTAGCTGCTAGCATGGCACGCCCTCATACTCTGCCTCTGACTGGCTAGTAGTCCTACCTAGCTAATGTCAGGGCACCCCTCATACTCAGCTTCGGACTGGCTAGTAGTCCTTACCTAGGTACTGTCAGGGCATGCCCTCATACTCTCTGCTTCTGACTGGCTAGTAGTCCTTACCGTACTGTCAGGCATGCCCTCATTACTCTGCTTCTGAAGGCTAGTAGTCATGACTAGATACGTGCCAGGGCACACACCTCATGACTCTGCCTTCTGACTGGCTAGTAGTCCTGTACCTAGGTACTGTCAGGGCACGCCCTCATACTCTGCTTCTGATGGTAGTAGTCTTACTAGCTACTGTCAGGGCACCACTCATACTCTGCTCTGACTGGCTAGTAGTCCTACCTAGCTACTGTCAGGGCATGCCTCATACTCTGCTTCTGACTGGCTAGTAGTCCTTACCTAGCTACTGTCAGGGCACACCATCCATACTCTGCTTCTGACTGGCTAGTAGTCCTCACTAGGTACTGTCAGGGCACGCCATCCTACTCTGCTTCTGACTGGCCGTAGTGGGAGGCAGTACCTAGCTACGGCGCAGTGGACTCCCACAAAGATGTTCCAGCAGTGCAGAGTCTCACGCGTTAAAACAGAGCGCTCATCACACAGGTGAAAGAGAGGAGCTGCAGCAATGTGCAGTACAATCAAAATATGTGTTTTGTGAAAATTTAAACCATGTAACCTATCTTATATAACCTCTAATCCCAATTATGAACACTGGAAATGAGCATATATGAGCACTTAAGTAAAGGATCTGAATGCATTCCTCACCACTGTTATATATACAAATAGCTGAACTGATACATGACAAAAATACAGGAGCAACACTAACAATTGTAGTATTTAGTCTGCATAAAAAAGAGACAGATAGATGGCTTTGCTATAGAACAGAGGCAAAAAAGGTGGTACTGCTATCCATAATACTGTGGTACGATCCAGTAATCAGTCTGGGAAGATCAGCTTCCATAACCCATTACAGTCATATAGGCTTCTGTTTTCCGTTAAGAGCAGGCAATGATGAAACAAAACCTGCCAGTCATTTCACCCTTCCTCTACATATTAGGAACAAACACAGTTGTCAATGATGTGTGTGCTTAATACGTTCAACATATAAAAGACAAATAGGAGAGATAGGGGGAAGAGAGAAACTGTGGTGAAACACGAGCATGGCAATACATTAGATTTCAGCAAACATCCTGTGTGTTATCTATGATAATTCAAGAGAATAACATGACTTTGTAGACACAGAAGATACAATGGAAACTCATGTTGCAGTCACAGCGGAATGAATATAATGCATGTCTCAGTGGATTTCATACGAGAGCCTACTTTTCATCCACATATGTGCAAACATAATAAGTGAACTACACAGAGATGTTCTGGGTCAATCATATGCTAGGTGGGGAAATGATGGTAAGAAAATGGTCATTAGAGAAGGAACGGAGAAGAGCAGGGGAGATGTAGGGAAAATTAGACAAAGTGGAAGCATGAAGCAAAGAGATGTGAGGTATTTGAAAAGAGCCAACACAAAACACACACACACCACACACACACACACACACACCACCCACCACACACACACACACACACACACACAACACACACCACACACACAGGGGCGTTCACTCTCTTTGTAGGGACCCGTCATGACATAATGCATTCCCTAGACCCTACCCTACCTGTGAACATCACACACTAAATGCTAACCTTAACCCGTAAACATTAACCAGAACTATTCTAACTAAACCAGTCTTAACCTCAAATAGCCCTTAACCTGTGGGTCACATGTTGCCCCACACAAGCTGGTTAGACCACAAAGTATACTGGATTCATGGTATTGGACAGAATGTAGTAAAACAAGAACACACACACACACACACACACACACACAAACACACACACACCACACCAAAGATCTCCGGGTGTGAGTCCCAGACCAGATGTTCTCTGACAAGCAAGTGCCAGGCACGCTCTGTGAGATATACGGAGGAGTCAACTGTGTTTAAAATAACCGATATCCACACTAACTGCCCTCTTCACAGTTACCTGGATTACATAAAAGAACATTCACACACATGCAAAGGCACTCGCACAGGCAACACATACTTGCATTCAACAAGCAAGCACTGATGGAAATGACAGTCATGATCTGGCAATCTGGGTGGAACTAAATATAAAATGAAGAAAACGGCCAGTCGTCTGTTGAAGTTCTGATAAGCTGCACGTCCTCTACAGACAGGCCTGTTGGCGGTCTGTAGCTGCACAGAGCATCAGCGCAGATAATGATTTTCTCTCATGGTTCATCTACACATCAAGGCCAGCTGTCAGTCTTTAGTCAATTTGTCTCACTGACTCGCTTAGTGCATTTTAATGCTGGTTAAAGTCTGTTTTTCTGCTTTTTGTGCGGAGACCCTCCACGGCATTGAGTGTAAAAAGTTATTCAACCTGGCGAGAGAGTGTTTAATTATTTAGTACGAGTTATAAGTTCCAGTTAATAAGTGACGGTACAGTGTTCTTGTAAAGCGTAGGCGTAACTTTTGAGAGTTATGACAGTCTGTCAATTAAGCATGCCAAACGAGTTCGACAAAGCTAAGTAGACTCCACACAACTCTCTCGGTATGTCTCAGTACGGACTATGTTCATGAGATTGTGTGTCATCCGTGGTGACTTTTGCTTGCAGTAATCTCGAGGTGAGATAACGACTCTTCTGAAGTAGTCACTCGTGCTTTTTCAATCCTCCGTCCGTCCTCCTTGGTTACAAGCAACCGTAGTGAGGGACGTGAGTGTGTGTGCGGTCATAGTACAGCGGAATCATGGGACGCGCCCACAGTTGTGTCATTAATATATACTCTCATGGGGGGCGACAAAAACTACACCACTATAGCGTTAACACATAACAAAAGCAGACCGATCAACACACGTCACTTGATTGCTAAACGGAACCCTTTTTTATAATGACGCCTCCTCATCCAACCCAAAAATGCTCTGGTGCACATGGAAGGGGTCATGTGTGTCTCCAGTGGCAGCAGCTGTTACTGCTGAAAACATACAAGAAGAAGTGCATCGTTAGCAGGAGACACGCAGCCTCAGGAGATTAACAGACAACGAAAATGGACTATCACAGTTACAGAACAGAATATACGCAGATCCGTTGGGTCTGCTGACTTATAGTGTCAGCTAGTTTCCCTAAATGTGTATGAATTCTCTTAAGACTATAGCACATGCAGATACCACCCAATGTGCCGATTCCTATTCGAGTAGATTCTCGGCCAGAGCCGAGCCTGACCTGAGGCCGACACGACCTCAGTTGGGTGGGAGAAAGCTGTGGCCATAAGCGAAATATATATAAATATGATATAACGCTATAGACAAGTAACAAAAGAACAACAAACATGTATACAAAATATAGGCTGCAGTTACAACATGCAGCCCTCGATGCGCTCGGAGTCTCCTCTCTCGCACAGCATCACACGGGCGCTGTGCTGTATTGTGTATCTTAAGTGCACATGGAGCAGTGAAGATGTAACGAAAAACAGTGAGAATACGTTTGAGCAAGTGTGGAGGAAAGTCGGAGGTATGGAAGCGTTTAAACAAGTCATGGGCAGAGTGACAACAATATGTGTTCATCATGTTTCTTTTTTGTACGTGTCTTCATTCGGAGCCATTTGCGATCGTTCCATCTCGGAATAAACAACAGCAGTTTACATGCTTACGTCCTGTTGACAGTATTTGAGAGTGTCTGAGTTCTAACAACTACTGAATGTAGTGAGAACGTCAGGTATAACGGCCACGTATATAAAAAAGAGTCGGGTTTAAATCGGGCTCGGGCTCATAATACAGTTAATGTGTCGGGCCGGGGCCGACTCGGACGCAAACGGGCTCGGGTAGTTGGCTGATTTTTGGGCGAGAAAACAACAATTTCTAAAAAGCTCTAATCCTATAGCAGCGAGAGCCTATGATTGCACGATGCGGCACGTGTAGCAAGTCTGAAGATGCGACGGGTGTCTCCCTGCTTTGATGGTGCATTAAACCCTGCTACACTGTGGAGTAGTCTCGCTTTGCCAGAGACCCGCCTCCAAAGCGTGCTGGAGGCGGACTGACTGTCCTCCATCAGCGGTTTTGTCTTCGAGTGGGTCTTACGAGGCTGTACAGGCAATACGTGATCACATATTTTGGTGAAGTGTGGACAGGGGAACAGTGGAGGGTGGTTGAGTGGTAGCAGAGCTCATTTTTCTCTGTCCTTGTGGTACTGTCGCTGTGTTTCTGCGGGGACACAGTGGAGGTCATTTATGTGCACAGCTCCTTTCGGCCAGTTGGCTTCAAGACGCGTGTCCAAAGCAAGCTGATCCGAGGTGCTACTGGAATGGGGAACTTCTGCAGGCTGATCTTAATATGTCTTGAACCCTTTTGTGGACCACGCACGCCAACCTTCATTCAATTGGGAGTATAGGATCTGTTTGCGAGGAGACGATCAGTGTTGACATGCAACATAACATGGCAGTCATCGAAGTGGTACTGCATATGTGATACTGACATGTTGTCTGCCTCCAAGATGCTGATGGTGGTATGTCTGTCCTCCAGTGATCATCAGAATCTTCCTTTAAGGTCTTTGAGGATGTTGCTCCAGGTCTCAGGTGCCGGCTGTAGGTGGTCCATACAGCAGGGTGGTGTGAGTCATGGACCACTACTCCACATCAGCATAAGAGGGAAAACGTGCTCTGGTGTATTGCCTTGGCTGGCACTAAGCACTGAGAAAAGCTGCGGTGCCGCTGCAAATATGCTCGCGTGAGGAACTTGTTTGGTGGAAACTGTGTACTGTTAAAAGTGTGTTTCGTTGGCCACAGAAAACTCAGATGGACAGATAGTCTAGCTAGCTGTCTGGATTTACCCTGCAGAGATCTGAGGAGCAGTTAACCATAGTCTCAGAAGACATCAACTGAAGTTGAGAATGACAACACAAGGAAACCCAAACCCAACGCACGGCATATCTGGCCATAAAGGAGTGAACTCGGCGATTGTCGGCTGCAACGGAGCAATCCCGGAAAGTGAACGTCAAGGGATATAGTCGACAGGTGAGAGACCTGGACCTCCTCTTCTCCGATCAGACCTCACAGCGTCATTCCCAGCTCGCTTAGAATATTTAAAATCTGGAAAATATTCCGCGTATCAAGAATACAAGTTTTATTTTCCTGACATGACAAAGCATGGCATATATCATTATGTTCTTAGCTGTAGCTAACAAGATGACAATGATAGACATAATTAGGTGTATATTGGCCATAAGGATGCACTGGATAAAGCAAAACAATACATGGTCAACCTGTCATTTGAATTAACTCGCACAAAATGGCCCTATTATGCAGAGATCGTTATTTGTATTTACAAACCACTACAATATTATACCACACACTTTCACGGGAGTAAAAGACATACCATCTATTTACTTTGTAAGTGTCTGTGCGTGTAAAAAAACCCGCTATATAAATAAAGAATGCTCATTATTATTACACTGGACTACTATACGCTCACATGAGGAAACCTTCGCCCTCCAAACAGAAAACAGTTACATGAAGGCAATGTCAGACTAAATAATTAGGAAAATGAAATTCCAACTTAGTCAATACTAGGATAAGTTCCATCAGCCCATCAGCTCATAATGGCTCTCATGTATGTTGGAACACAGTTAGTGTAGAATATTGCCTTGTTGTTTTAGGAAAACTCTTTGTTGCTACAACAGCTTCGTTGAGGCTAATGAGTGCTCCATGTCATTGTGAATGTGCTACAGGGGAGATTGTGCCACCCTGCATGATGCCAATTTCAGGCGCTGTCATGCTTTGGTAGTACCAATCCGAGGGATGTGAGCATATTACATTTTGTGCATTATATCTTGAGTGAAAATGGGCTTTAACACGGTTTTTGGTGGTATTTGGTACCCAGAGGACAAACAAAGATCTACCCACAGAAGGCTGTAGTGTGCTAGCAAAATAGGTCTATTACACAGCATTTTTTGGCTGGGTAATCTAAACACACGAGAAGCACCGTAGTGCTAATTAGCTTTACTAATTATAAGTGAGTTAGTTCCAGTGCCTGCCCGTATAGGCACTCATGTGAGTGACTCATCCTTTAGCACTACAGTTGCTCTCAGGTCTTAACAATTACCTGATCATTCGTGCTTTCTTCGTCATGAGACCTCGATACTCCATCAATCTCGTTTCAACAGCTGGAGCACTGTCGATTAACACCTTCAGCAGACATACTGGATCATTTTTACATGTTGGTGGGCTAAAATCACTTTATGAAAATGATAAAATAGTCTACACACAAGAAAATGCTCCAGGAACATACTGTATATCATTACACCTAGTAACGTTTTGCAAGCGTCAAGCCTAGGCTGTAGGCAATACCACTTAATCAATCCAAGTCACGACAAGAAGGATAAGATAGGACAAGAGAGAGTTTATGTCCGAAGGAAATTTGCTTAGACAAACACGAACAATATCTGCGGTTAAAGAATCCACACAACATAGTCCATACATACATACACACATTCATAAAGTCCACAGACACCGACTGTTGCATCACTCTGCATGGACGTGCTCGATGTGCCTGCAGAGGCTGCCACTAGCCAACAATGTACCCGTACATGGTGTCATAAGGTAAGTCGCCTTATCAACATAAAATCCTGATAAAAGAAAAGTAAAAATGTATGTGTGTGTTAAGATCAAACAGCAGCTATTTCAAAGTTATTGCAGTCGAGATTAGGTCAAGACGGAGTCCAGAGCATTGGGTCCTGTCAGGACCATCATAGTAATCGTGTTTGTCTAATGCTCAGATAGTGATTAGGACGTAGGATGGCTCTAGAAATAAGATTCTTATAAAATAAGCACAGTCAACTCAATGAATGCATAGAAGGTAGGCAACGGTCTGTACAACTGATCTGAATCAGCCAGCAGGATAATTAATACAGTTCCGATGCAGAGTCCAACTGGACCACCAGACCAAGAAAAACGTTTAAGACCTCAAAAAACAGTAGACTCAAGCGGACTCAAGTACTAAAGCCGGCATCAAGCTATTCTTCATCTAAAAAACAGCCAAATAATCAATCACTTTCAATGCCCTTCTCAGCATGTGGTATTTCACGAGCTGATTTTATGTCCTGTTTTGTGCTTTCAGACTACCACTATTCTACCGGTGAAGAGTGATTTTGACAGACGCAAAGGGCTCCTTGCAGTGCTCTGTCCCAACTGATACTTTCTTTTCATTGCTTTCTAGACATTCCTCTCCCGCTTAAAGCTATGAACATGGCTCAGGTTTCTACTAGCTCTCTTATACTCTTTACTCATCTTCGGATGCATCTCTCCATTACATTGTGAGTGTCATCTCTGGTGCTCTCATGATCTCTATTCTGTATGACCTAAACTCCGTAGTTCTGAGATGGCTGCTTCCTTAAATCGACTCCAACCTTTTCTGCTGCTCATAGCGAACTGTAGATAGTATACGCATTGTACTTCTTAAAGCCTGAAGGATGTCAGTACTATACAGGTGCTATAAAACAGGAGGACTTCATTTGACACATTACAAGCACAGTGGTGCGTTGGCTAAAATGCTAAGTCAGCTGCTATACAGCTCACAACAAAAAGGCTAACATGCTAATGTTTAGCAGGTGTAATGCTTACACATTCACCATCAGTCTAGTGTAGGCAAATACATCATTAATTCTCCAAACAGGTTCTCTCTGTCTCGTATGATTGTCCTGAAAGTTATGAGTATAAAGGTGCACGTAAAGACGTATGATGTATTCCCAAAAGCTGTCAGGGGCTCAGAATTATAGAATAACAGACTAGCTCAAGATGTACTATTGGGCTGTCAGCCTGCAATGATCACAAACAAGGAAGTAACAATTTAGTAACAAAGCAGCAATGATAGTAGGGATTGTGTTTGATGTACAGTCATGCCACTTCAATCACAATGTTAAGACTGGAATAATAATTGTGTGACATATTTCCTGATTAGAAAGGCAGGACTTTATGGCCACAACCACACGATTCACTGCCAATCATGCTGTAAACAGAGCTCCATAGCATTGTAATCATGTGCTAGCAGAAGGAAGGGCCAATGTAGCAATCCATGCAGACCTCACAGCTCTACAGAAGCATCGTAACACAGGATTCCTTCGAAGGTATGACAGTCCAAAATGTGCCTCTTGTGTCAGCAGAGCACCATCAGATCTGACCTTGTCTCCTGTCAGTACTGTATGTGTTGTCGAGGGCATCTGGAGCATGACACCCGAGAGCTAGGTGTCTTGGTGTGTTTGTCCATCTCTGCCCTGCGAGCAGAACGTACGAGCCCTACCAGCTAATACAGCGGCTCTTGCCTCAATCATGACTTCTGTCCTGTTGTTAAATAAGGCAATACTAACACGTTTATCAATTTTTGATTTTTTGTCTTGTCATTATCTCAGCATCGTCAGCACTATTGTACCAACACTCTCAATCTGCACATAGACTGTAGGACTGTTCACCAACATTTCTACCTAATTTACTATGGCTAAGGAATAACTGATGGACCATATGGTTTTATACCAAAGCGGCCATTAACATTGCTTAAAACCGTATCACTTAAGGAGTGCAGGGAGCAGTGAGCAGCAGACTAAGCTGATGCAGTTTACCTTTATCCTCACGACAAGGTGAAGCGGAGGCTAAGGAAGATTAAAGCAAAAACTGTCTCCATCTGTCGCAGTGTTTTGTTTATGTGTTGACTGACTCTTTGCTTATACAACTCTCTTTCTCTCTCTCCATCTCCACCCCTTTCGATCTCTTCTATCCTATATCCTCGTCTGCAATCGTGAGTGCCATAGTAGTCGGATTGCTGTGAATGCAGCTGTACAGAGTGACAGACGCAGTGTCACCTCTGTGCAGTCACGTCACGAGGCGACAAGCGTACAACATAGAGAGAGAGAGAGAGAGAGAGACGATGAGAGAGAGAGAGAGACTATGACTTGAGGGACCAGCTAGTGGTTGTCCTATGAGTTAGGATGAAATTAAAGCTAATAAGATTAAACATGCATCGGCTATGGTGAAAAGTGCACATTGTAGTAAGATGTAGCGAGAGTGTGGAGGAAAAGGCCATAGGGAGGACCGAAGCTTGCTAGGCCGCCGCATGCTGGAGTAATTAAAAAACAAGAGAAAAGAGTGCTAAAGACAGGAAGGAGTAAGACAGAGAAATGGAAAAGCATTGGAAGGAAGAATGCAAGAGCGAAAAACAGTGGGCGGAACAATGCAGAAGACAGTCAGAAACACAAGGTCAAAGACCAGACTAAAAGAACAAGCGCTGAATAAAAAGAGAAATGCAACGTACTCTTGGAAAAGTAACAGCGCGGGCAGAGTGACGGGAATAGAGGACTAAGTGTGAGCAGAGCGATAGTGACAATGAAGAGATGGATCAACAACAGGAGGACCACAGGCGATAGATGGTGGGATTGTTGATGGTTGAGGAAGGAAAGGAACATGCCCACGACGACCAACAGCAAACAGTAGAAGGAAAAGCTTCTTACACAGCCGGTTAACCACATGTTCATCCTGGCTTTGTCCTGGGTCACAGCGAGTCTTAAGACTGAAAAATAGATAGACAGAATCAGAATTTTCCAGCTAACACAAATGAAGGATGTCTCTGTCTGTCTGTCCATACGATTGACTTGCGGGTGTGTCTGACCAAAAGTGGTCCAACGCATCTAGAACATCCACATTACATACAGCAATTTCGCTGATGCTGGGTTTTTATCAAAGCGACTTACAATTGCTATCATCAGAGTCGCACAGCTCTGGAGCAACTAGGGGTGAAGTGTCTTGCTCAGGGACATGGTTGATGATACGCAGTGTGGAAACAACACCGCGTTTTCCCTCCACACCAAAGCAGAGTGTCATCTACTGCGCCATCACACCCATACCACCCAGCAACATATTGTTTTAATGATAACCCTAGGATACATGTGGTGGAGGTAATCACACGTATGCATAATATAAAGATTGTGCCACTGGTTTGATTTTTCAATTCCTCTTTGGTAATTTAGTGTCTAATCAGGGTCTGCCAACATTTTATAGCCAAGGACCCTATTAACTGGCAGAGAGAGCGACGAGCAGGGAGCCCCTACTACATATATTGTTATGTAAAATGTACATAAAATAGTTGCATATGAAACGGACCGACATAACAGTAGGGCGGCCTAAAGGCTATAGGTCTTACATAATCTTTTAGTGCTAGAACTATGCGATTAGTGATACTGTTGGCATGATTTTATAAATCATGTTTCACTGTACTGGAGGTATTGGCACAGTGAATCTTATCCTGTATTGTGGCGCTACCTAGGACAAGCTTACCTAGCAAGCAGAAGCCTGTCATTAATGTTTTGTTCACGAAGCGAAAACTTATATTGTTCTAATAATATGTGGATCATGTTAAGACATTTTAATTTTGAAATTTTTTTTGCAAACATTAATTGGTGCGCCCCTGCCGTACCTCTGAGGACCCAAGGTACAGACGGTGACGATCTCTGCTAAATCATCGCTTACCCAGACAGATTCTATTTTCAACGATGGATAAGGCTGGTTTCTCATGTGCACAAAGCTTTGCATTTCTAAAATATCAGAGCAAATGTGGTCACAAATTAAAAAATACATTTGGCATATGAATCTATCTCTGTCTCAAACTACAGTGAGTGTGTACATCAATCCATTTATGACAACCTGTGTTTTTCCTAAATAAATAACGAACAGCTTCATATTGGATGTGAAGCATCATGAAGACAGTGTTGTCCCTTGGCATAGCAGCATTCAGCTGACAATATGGATTATTCAGGAAACAGGAAGCCAATTTATCCAGCAACTGCTTCAAAAATAATAACGTTCTCCAGAGTCCATGGTAGCGTAAGTGTTAACCTAATATTTTGAGTGAAATTAGGCCTCATCTGGGAATCAGTTCTGGGGCCACACATGAGTAATGGTATGTCAAATCAGTTCTTGTTCAGGTAGTGCATAAATAATGACAGCGCTCCCGGTAGAATGGCTGGTCCGCTGTGGAAAATCTGGCAATTGATTCCATATGATATAGAACCAGTGTAACTCTTTGAATAACTTCTGAGTATTACACGCATACACGGTGTGCGCGACCGTCCACTTGGGATGAACTCTGACACAAACACTTACTAATACTACGGTCCTTCAGCTTGTCAGGTGGCATTTGGCTGATTCATGAGCGCCCATCACTTCTGGGTACCGGACCGGCCTCATGAATACTAATGACCACAAATGATAGGGCTGCAAGTCACTTTCGTAACAACAAACAGAGGGTAGAGTAGATATGGAAATAAGGACGACAGGACAAGTCACAGAATGCCCCGAAACCTCTCTGTGGTGTCAGACGCACACTTTCCCTGGGGATCTGGGAGAACAACCAACGGCTTTGATTTACCTGGGGCATGCCGAGGTGCAGATACGTGCAAACTGAAGCGAGGAGAGGAGGTGGGAGGAAGACAGGAGACCTCAGAGAGAGTGAGAGATACTGAGGTAGCAACAAAGAACGCAGCCAATGAGTCATCCAATGTGGCGTCTGAACTCCCTGCAGCCTGGATACATACACAGCCGCGGACGTCTCTTGGTCACGGGTACAGGGCACATGGGTTACGACATGCTGAGAAGGAGCAGGGTGGGAAACTCATATGTCTATATTTACATGTATGTTAGAATCTCCACAACTGTAAGCACTGAGCACACAGAGGAATATGTAGGTTGCTGAAAACAGTAGGCAGTGTTTATAATGCTCTGCGGTTGGCTGTTATGTTCAGTCTCAGCCAGAGGGGAGATGCGTGGTCACTATGACAGACAGATCTGAATGACAGCTCTGCCTTCTTCACGCTCTGTCTTCCTTTGATCTCCTTCTCTCTCTCTCGCTCTGCTCTCTCTCGCGCATCTCTCTCTCGCTCTCTCGCTCTCTCTCCTGCAGCGGTCAGCATCTCCTCGCTCTCTGTGTGTTCCAGGGCTACTAATGAAAATGCATTACTGTTACAGATAGGAGAGTACACCCGTTAGAGATCGGTGTAGAAAAACACTCACAGGCTGGTTCAGTGTGGGGAAAGTCACTGCGGTTCCTCTCTGTCTGCTGTGTCCAGTGTGGTGGTGTCTGTGGCCTCTCTAGCTTGGCATTTGCTGTAGCAGAAGAGAGATTCTGCCTCGGCAGCGTGCTACTTCTCTTGACTTGGCGTTGTCTGTGGTATGTGGTGCACACAATAATATAGAGTGTTACCGGGGAACTATTGGATCAATGAGATGAGCTGGTATTCAGGTGTGAGTGCGCCCACATACAATGCTTTCTGATGGAAATAGGAAGAAAAAAGCAGCTGCACAGGTCAAGGTCTCACTCCAGAGAATAACAAATTACAGAGGAGATTTAACTCAATGAATAATTTTAATAAGCAAAGGGAACTGACGATGCAGAGCGCGCGCGCATGTGACAGTAATGCGGTCCTTCTTAAAAATGTCATGTAGCGTAATATACCTTTGTTGTGTCTTGTCTTTAATCATATAAGCTCATGGTCAATTGTAGTAGAGGTTGGTTCAACTCAAGGCTGAACTGGATGAAGAGCTACGTCCTTTGGGCCTCTGAGAAACGCTGGCAGCACTAGCCCGCTCTGCATATAGCCTTGAGCGTTAGATTAGGCTCACATTAGGACCACAGGATCCGTATACGAGGACTATGCGGTGTGGCTTCTACCCAGCGAGGGTCAAAAATACTAATTAGTCAACATGTTTTAAAAGCATGAGCAGCTTAGTTTTGAGTTTCAGTAAATGCTTGAAGTTTCAAATATAACAGTCACAAGGCATCTGTCTGTTCTCTAGACATCCATTGTCAAGTCACATCTACCTTAGAACTTAGAAATAAGGTTGATACGTAAGGAAAAATTAAAAAGCAAACCAACAATGATATTATTTAAAAATTAGTCCGAAGTCAGAGCTGGATGAGTGTATATCGTGATATTGCAGAAAGCAAAGCCCTGTGTCACTGCAGCTTACCATAATGGTCTAAATATATAAAACCTAGTAACTAAACAGCAGTTTTCATGCACTTCTCAAATGACACTCATACACCACATCCTCATAGGATCCGTGCGACAAAAAATATGTGCCCAAAGTCTGTTTGCACTTGTGACAATAGTCTCTCTGCCCATGCACAACAAACACCCAATGACAACCACGTGTGAGACTGCTGTCTGTGTCCATGACTCTTTGGCAGTATATTGCCCTTTACATTGGGTGTAAACACTGCACGGCTAGTCTAAATCCTCTACAAAGATCATATCAGTGTAAATTAAAAAAATTACATTTTTAATTGTAATTGGAGCATAGGTTTGAGATGGTCTGAGCCTCGACTGTGGCCTTTGTTTTCATCTAGCCGACACACATCCAGAGGTGGTAGCGATGTGTGGCCGCAGGAGGCTGGAAATATGCGCAACCGCCGCCAACCGAAACAACGGCTGCAAAGACCAGAGCTGGTCATTCATCTAACATGTATTTCTGTATGATTCATTTCAGCATCATTGCATGTACAGTAGGGTAGAAAGCACTGATGTTTGGGGCAGATGATCACACTGGACGAGACATGCTGGGCAACCCGTTTCCACTCCCATGTCGTCAAATGCGACGCCTGGTCAGTGGCTCGCACCAGGCACCCTTGTAGGAAACACCGGGCAGAGCAGCAGCTCGACCACACACACACACACACACACACACACACAAAAAAGCACACAGCACACACACACACCCACACACACACACACACACACACACACACACACGTACATACACACGCACAGAGGTTCCTCGATTTATAGTAGATTATGAAGTGACTCATTAAGTATGTTGACCTTATTTTAACTTATGTTATAAGTTAACTTATGTAATTTAGTGTAACATAGCACTTTAAACTTAAATTGTTATGTAACAAAAGTACTTATTTAACCCACAGATCTTTTCCGTAACCTAACCAAGTAGTTTGTTTCAAGTCACAACGTGAACCACGTGCTTAAAACTAAACTGCGACTATTTCCCATCGTATGCTTGGTACGTTGTGTTCTGTACTCTCCACCAATCTATGTCGTATTTTTGGAGTCAATTGGCTAACTAGAGGTAGGTGCGAGTTTGCCCCGTCAAAGTATTTTTCAAGCTTTAGAAACTGATAACATGCCTATATCCTAGATGGAGAATACACACGAGAATAAAAGGGAGATAAGGGCTATCAGCAGCGTCAGTCAAGAAAGCCACTTCATAGCTCGTAACGAATTCAGAGTGGTCTGTAGCTAGATATAAAGCCATAGTATGTAATATCTGAAAATGACATGCTTAAATTATGACGTTTTTCATTTGTTTTGTTCCACAGTCATTCAGTAAACAAGACCAAATCACACTCCTTTTCCCAAAATAAGCGTGTGCATGGCAGAAAGCACATTCATTAGCAGGACAGCTCAGTATGTTATTCATATTGTCCGAAGAGTTATAGTACAAACGGAATAAAAATAGCCGTGCGTTGTGTGTGTAATCAGATTATTACTGATGTGGCACAACACAGTTTTTCACAGGTGATCTTTGATCTTAGCGTCTCATGATTGATCCTGCAGTTAGCTGTACCAACTACAGAGCGTCCTATCCTTCGGGACATTGCATTGAAAGCATATCCTTCATAGCAACCATATTTTCAAAGTCATAAGAGCGCGAGGCCATAGTGAGCAAGAATAACGCGAATATAACTGCACAGTAAATCAAGACTTTGGAATGTTAAACACTTAAGACACAGCGTGATAGTTCACTAGCACATGGTAGGACTGATTTTATATACCAGTCTATGTCGTTAGAGAAAAGATTGGTTGAAAAGTCCGTTGATTCTAGTTAAACACAGGACAACGACAGTCCAATCTGTAATTCATTTCGTGTTCTTCAAGCTGCCCCATCTCATCTGAAGAGCTCGTCTGAGTGAGAGGACCCTGCTTTCAGTACCCGTGACTGTAACTGTGGATTCAGAATCCCGGCGCCATATCAGCCTCGAGAGTAAATAATAGCGATCATCACATCTGCCATGCGTAATGCTCACCCCAGCACCTCCAGGACTGTCCACGAAGTTTGTCACTGCTGCTTGTCAGCTCTTCCATCAATCCCCAGGCGGCTCAGCACTCACCACGCTAAACCTATATGTCTTCTTTTTGTAACCCCTTTTGTATTGTCACGTCTTTGATGATAAGAGACCGACAGGTCAGGACGTTGTGATAGCTGGACTTCCTTGTTGACGAGGAAGGAAATACTAGCGATATTTTGTACACTCCAGTGACCCTGTATGTGATAGATTGCATTAGCTGGCAAAACCTTGCTTATCAGACGTGCCAAAGAAAACAATCGGTTGTACAAGTAGTGTGATGAAAGTAAGACTGATGCCAATGTTATCCAAGCTACAGTATCATGCACTCGTCATTGTAACCGTCACATAGTTTCTTCTTGTCATTCCCTTATTGACCTTTAGTTGTTTGTAATGAGGCACAGATGATGGGCAAGACAGGAAACAAAAGCACAGTGTGCACGTCAGCATCTGCCTTGCCTGTTTATCCATGATGAAGTCTAACAGGCGAGACAAAAGAATCTCGCCTTTCAGTCAGTAGGTTGTTTAGGTGCTGCAAGAAAGCGGCTTGATGTACTACTCTCACTGATGTTGCATGCTCTTCACTATTCCCCTAGTAGGTTTCTGACTCAGCCTTCGGTCAGGTGTCTAACTGGTGTACATAAGACAACGAGTGCTTTTGCAAATGTGAGTCAAGACGCATTGACAAAATGGCAAGAAAACTCACAGCCACGGAGTGTTTTAAAGGTTTTCGCTGCAGAAAATATATTGCATCACATCACGGTGTAACAAACACAACCCTCGCCGAATGCAATGGCAGTTTATATCTGTATCTCATGCATACAAAAAACATACTAAAGCAGAGCAGCAGGAGCGATGTTGAGCGTATTATTTTAGGGACACTAAAATATCAGAGCGTATACACATAATTAAAAAAGTCACATCTTCATGCCATTTTCTTACGTACTCTCAAATGTTTTGTACTGCCCTGAAGAACCCCATTCGGTTTGTATCCCCGTAGCTCCAACTAAAGACAACTCACATACATACTCAAACATGACTACAGGTAGTGAGCTAATTATAAAGTCTGAAGGCAGATAATAAATGCCCCAAAGTGAACATGCCTCGGTCTTGTGTTATTCGTATAAAAAGCTACGTAGCACCACTTTAGGTCATCACATGATGTAGCATGAAAGTACTTCGGCTGCTTCTCTCTCTCGGCTCCATCTCCGATCAGCTCTCTCATCTCGTCTCGCTCCGTCGCTCTCTCTCTCTCTCTCTCTCTCTCTCCACCGTGGATCCCACAGACCACTCTGTGACTATGACATTTTCAGTACTAGATTCTAATGCTATTTTTTATCTACCCTAGCATTTTCAGCACATCCTCAGGAGTGTGCACCTGCATTTCATACACAGTTGTTAGGAAACATGTGACAAACTTCAACTGATCATGAATATGCAGGCAGCATGAGCGGACTGTAGTGCCACCACCCTATCCAGGGCAGCGGTGTGGAGGCACACGGCAAAACTGTAAGGGAAAGTGAAGACGCGGTCGCCGAGCAGTACGCGGTAGTAAAGAATGGTTGGCCCTTATAACAACAGTTTTCTGAAACAGGGCAGGAACACAGACTAGTCGAGAACTAATGTAACTGAGCAATACACTAATGAAAGCTGCATCCTTACAGCAAGCTAGTAAAGGCCATCGTGTATTCCTACCCACATATGAACAAGTAAAACTGTTTGTATTTTCTCAATTACTAAACACATGCTGTCATGGAGGAGACTAATTTTCTTTGTAAGTTATGGCATGGGAGAAATAGCACGCAAGGCATGTACTGAACATGTACAGTGAAATCCTGCAGCTAAGACCTCTCGCATCCGTGGCTGAGCGGCACCCTTTGAAAGTGTATCCGTGCATGCTCACATTGCCTTCACCCACTAAGGTCCATCGGGATTTGTTCACAAAGGGTCATCGTGTTGTTTTGATCGCCTGTGCTCAGATGTATCCCTCTTCCCTCATACTCACACATGTCGCTCCATATTTCTATGACTATCAAAGGGCGTTACAAACTGAGGGATCCGCGCTGAATATGCATGAACGCGCACATCGCTGTACGACGGTGCAGAGGTGTCAATGATTTTCTCCTGAGTCATTACCATAAGAACTGTGGATATGTGCAATAGTCGCGCCCACGGCTGCAGCGACGATCATGACTTGCCCAGCGCCATGGCACATATAGTCTAACTGCATAATCAGAATCTCCCTCAGAAGCAATATTACGTGAGATGTTTTGATGCTTGGTATTTTTCAATTCTACACTCTAATCCTGAAGTCAGAGATATGCTGTCAATTTCAATATTGCCTCTTGATTTATTTGAGCAGTTATAGAAAGTTCACCATCCCTCTGAGATCTCCATCATGATCTCTCTTACCCGGCTGTATGGGAGGCACATAGGTTGCTGGGCTCATTTATGTACATCATGTGGATCTGTGAATATTTTACTCAAAGGCATGTATGAGAATGACGGTGAGGGCCAAATACAATATCCCAGTCTGGTTGCATCACACTCACAAGCCACAGCTTTGCTCTGATGAGGAGGACTGAAGGACAGCTGAAGAGTGACGCAGACATTTCTATGCAGTAGCTTCTTTTGTTTATCATGCGAGAGGTGTCGCTGGATCAGTCCATACGAGCACAGTACTGTATAAAAATTGTGCTCTTGTTTGGGGCTGGTAGTGTGCCGACCCCCTTACACACCACCATCTGGCTGCGTTAAGGGAATAGTGTTTGTGCAAAGATTGCCTTTAGCACGCACAATGACAGTGACAGGCTTTATCCAAGGTGCATTCAATGCTGCCACACTTTGGAGAGACAATGAGGAACCACTTGGCATTCAGACACATACAGGGGACCAAACAAAGTGAATAATTCCCTGTGTGTTTCCAAGCAAAATTGTGTCTGCACTGCCGGGGAATTTCACCTGCACTACATGCTATAGTGTACTAAAAAAAACTTTTTTTAGTACACTAGGTACAAAGGTACTTTTTCCTCCTCTTTTGTCTGCAAGTCATCTCTCAGCAAGAGTTCACCCCATGTGGAGGAAAAAAAACATTAAGGCAATAATAAACGCTAGAAAACATATTGCCATGTGTGCTCTTGCATAAATAACGTCGGTGCGCCCCGGGAGGGGCGGAGCTCTTGTAGGATGTAAACAGATGAAAACGTCCGGACATCAGAGCACATGCCTCAAGATCCCCAGCATCCCCTGTCGATGCAGACTGCAAGTCGCAGCGATGATACTTTGTCACTCCTCGGTCAATAAACCAGAGCCCCCTGTGGCGTTCCAATCTGTAACCTTTAATACAAAGCTTAAATTTTAACGAATTGAGGAAAAAGTTCAAGTCCAGCAGAAAGCAACGCAAACTTTATAGTTCCCTTTCTCTATCTGTTGACTTTCTTTATAATGGCCACGATTCTCCATCTCTCTCCTCTTCTCCACTTCTCTGAAAGACCTTTTTTTCATTCTGACACTCTCACACGCTACTTTACTCTTCACTCCACTCTACCTTATCTTATCTTTGTCACCCATCCATCCTGCGGCCCAATTCTCATCTTTCTCCGTCCCATATTTCAGCTATGGGTTCATAAAGGAACGACAACAGACAGATCTTCACAAATGAGTATTGGGGAGAAAGTCAGGGTGCTCACCGGCATCCATCAACGTCACTGTGCCACAGTTGGTGAGCCCCGCCAGCATCCTGACATCACAGTGGGAGTTACAAATGGATGTACACTTGGTCCTTTTCTCACTGCCCTCTCTCTTTGCTTGGGCCTCCCTGGCTGCAGCATTCCCAAAATACAGTGGTACCTCTACAGCCGCTGTTGAGAAGATCTATTTCATCTTGACAGCATTTTAGAGATGTGAGCTTTTTTAAACACACTTGGACATCTGTCCTGGTTCCCAACATTTGGGTTTCATCAGTGGTGAAGATGGTAATGTCACATCTCTCTCTCTTTATATATTCTTATATTTGTATGTGTGACATGCTCCAACAACACCATGACAAATTCCTCGTAGTGCAACGTACTTGGCAATAAAGCCCTTTCTGATTTGATTCTGATTCTCTCTCTCTCTCTCTGCTTTCAGTCTTCAGAAGGTACAGTATATGCAGGTTGCGCTTGCTGGGAGGGATGCGTGGGATTTCCCCCTTTCTGGTCTACATATTCCTGCCTCTGCTCATATTTGTTATCCCCAGGGGGACTAAATGTATCGCCCCTCAAAGTGATCATCTACTTCACCAATAGCCTAGACATATAATTATATACCTAAAATTAGAAGTTTTTAAACTAAGTTAAAGCGCTGTAACTGAACAGTCTATAGTGCCACAGAACAATGAAATTGAGCAGCAGTTGTGGTTTGTATTTAGCGCTACAGAGCTCCGGGACGCGCTAACAAGCGACAGTTGTAGAAGGTGACAGGTGACTGGAGCGGCTACAGGCACCGCCAGATGACGTCTTCCGGGGGCCGTGGTAGTTGAGCAAGCAGAAAAAGTGAGCATCAAGCGGCGACGACAGTTCGTTTAGGCACCAAACGACCCTCTTAGTTTAGGAAAAGATCAGTTGTGATTAAAACATCCCGAGGAATGAACAAGCGTTTCCTGGGTGAAAGTATTTTGTTTTCGCCGCAAGTGAACTCACTCTCGTCTTGAAAGCGCTGTGTGTTTTATGTTGACGCCCCGTTGTGCTATTATTTGAGATTATTTTATATTGGATATTGAAGTGCAGAATTGTTTTGGCATGGCCGCTGAGTGGCACTATATCATGGTATGAAAGGGTGATTTAATTCTATGTTTTGTTTTGTTGTGCATATCAAAAAACTTTCTTCACAAACGGTGTGGCCTTTAGGTATTATAAGTTTTGATTTCTTAAGAGCAAATGAATGTGCAGACAAGGAGGCTGGAGAGCACTGTAAAAGAAGAGGAGAGCTGTTGGATAAACAAAAGGTCATGATACAGTCATAAGAAAAAACATACCGGAGGAATAGATTAAATCAAGGCTTTCTGTTGAGACACATCTCTCTGAGAGGAAATGAATAGGTCAGACTGCTGTTGGTGGCTAAATTGTATTAGCTATGTATATAGGCAGTTTTATTTGGTGCATTTGTTGAGATGACAACAACCATATGGTGTTCACAAAGGTTGTGCATTTTCTTTCCCTTTTAAAGCCATGTTCTTAAAACATAGATAAGGTAAAAGGAGGCTGTATCTTGATAGCTCTTACATAAAAGGTGCTGCTTACAGCATATGGTGTCAACTTTTAAAGGTTCCTGCGGCTCATGAATGCATGCAAGAGGAACAACATGGTCAGCCTACACATGCAGAGAACCTGAGGTTTTCTGATGTGTCCAATGTCTTCCCTTCACCTTCACATTTCCATGATGTGTGCATTCAACTGGAAACATAGTGATGGTCCCAGTTGAAAACTTTACTCTGCCAAGTGATAGTTAGTCCGTCACTCTCCGCTCCAATGGAGACTTTTCACCACTGCACTTTTTTATTACAACCATAAGCTTTTGATTGTAAGCATCATTATCACAATCATTTTCACCATTAGATTGGCAGGATGAAGTCAATTTTTCATGGTCAGACAGCGGGACGTACGCTGCCTGACCTTGCATCATTTAGAAGTTCCCAGAACCTTATATAACTCGGCGGGGGGGAGTGGGGGGGGGGGGGGGGGGGGGGGGGAATCCATGATGGCGAAACCAAATCAAAAAACATTAAGACCAACACTCAGGGCTTCACTGGTGCCAGGTAGGCCAGCAGCTACATGATAATATTAGAAACAAAGTTCCCAAGAAAGCACGTTTGCAAAATACACTGTATTACTCTTATACAGTTGATATCGTGAGTGCTGCCATAAGAAGCCAGATGTTACTGTACTTGGCACGATATAGTTTTTTCAAACATTCAACAGCCACAGATGTTGTCTGATGTACATTACAGGCTCCCTCTGCATTAAAAGAATTCTGGAACATTGCAAGAACCTTTAGGATTATGTACTACATCATAATTTGGCTTCTACTTTCCCCTTGAGTTGGCTGTTCAGGATGAACGCTATAGAGGAGAACCGGATCCCCAATGGCGCCAGATGGGCCAGGTTCTGGTTGCGTACTCAGCTGTTCAAGAGCAGCCGATTGGCGTATGTGGGGAGCTAACACACAGGTGGCTCTAAATACTGACATACGAAGGTGGAGTCGGAACCACAAAGTTGCCTTACAGTACTGTCCACTGTACGTGAAGATCGTAATTGGCTATAAAAAACCCGTAAATTTACCATACGATTTGGGCCTTTAGAATAATCATCACCGCGCACTGTATTTACGCCGCATATTGGCTGTTTGGCTCAGACCTTAAGCGGTTTGTGGAAGAGACACAAATACAAGATCATAAAAATGATTGATTATGAAGCTGTGAGGAAATGAACCTTATGCCCAGTGTACAGAAGAAGTATTTGAGAAGGAGACTGAAAGGGTGTAGGAATATTGATCTGATCGGTTGAAGAAATATAGTGCCAAAGGAAAGGGCGGTTCTGACGCCAAGGTAAAGCGGTACAAATTCCAAATATAACGTACCTTAAAATGATATGATTTTTTTTAGATGGTCCCTTTTTAGGTGGCTAAAATGCATTTAGCTGCTGCCTCCGTCCACAGCGGACATTGCTTAGCTTCTGTGTCATAAACTCCTGTCCTGCTTCTCCACTACTGTAGTAACACATTGACTATGGAGAAGTAGCTCATACAACCACACTTCCCAATTTCTGAACTATCCCTTTAAATTACATGACCGGATGAAACACAAAAGTCATTCAGAAGCAATACTAACAATGGCTGTGATAGAGAGAGGATACTTTTCATTGAGCAAATAATGTCACCGCTGGTCTTCTGCTCTTTGTATAAGTGCTCCCGACGCACCAAGCAAGAGAACAGTTGACTTCATGCAGAGGAATCTTAATGTGACATCTTGAAACCTGTCCCCAAAAGAGGAGGGTCTGAAATTTGAGGAGGAGTTTTGACGGCAATTTCCACTGGATGAATTTACTCTATCAATTTGTGATTTTGGTTATTTGACAGGTGTATGCGGAACCGCAGGACTACAAATGCAGCTAAGGGAACAAACCCTGCTTTTTATACTTTTTTAAGTTTTGCAGGGACATACAATTTGAGTATTTACATTCCGGTATGGATACGAACCAGTTCCCTTTTTGCATAGAAACAAAGAAAACTAAACAAACATGACACTACGGTAATAGCAAATGGAAAGTAGGTAAATGACATGAATCAATTTTGAAAGTTAAATATGTAGATATTAAAACAATGGAAGGTAATAAAGTAAATAAATAGAATACATACTGTGTAGGCATACTTTGTAAATTGAAATGAAAAACAAAAAACATACATACACACAAAAACAAAATAAAACCCTACAATACAGTCAGAATAGAATAGAGAGAAAAAAGAACCCTAACAACTACTGCTACCTGTTATTCGCCAGACATAAAACCAGGACAAAGGTGATTGTAGGTCAAAGGTCAGTCTGGAGGAACAACACATTCCCAGAAACATAAAAGGTCAGGAACATAGAGAGCTCTGTGTAACTGAGCTTGCTCACACAAAGCCATGTATGATGTAAATAAAAAGGTTTATCCAGCAGGCACGCACTACTGGCAGAGCTGAGTTCAGCTGTGAGGCTATCTCACACACAAAAGACCACTGCCCCTAGTGCATCTCATGGCAATTTCGCTTGTTATCAACTAACTAGGGTGTCATATATAGGCAAAGCTGCTCACATGATTGCACATACTGCAAACGTCACATGCATATATACAGATGCGAGGCCACAATGTAAAACCTTCCAGATTGGGGCTCCTCTCAGGAGAGACAAACCAAAGTAAAAGGACAGCAGAGTCCTATCCACGTTCTGCTTTGTGTTAAAAAATCTCATCCTACATTTTCTTGCTCCTCACCCCCTCTCCTTCCGTCATTTGTGGGAGCTAGTTTGTAGGCAGAGTGAAGCGGCAAACGTGGGGGTAGGTCATAGGGGCATCTGTTGTGTCTTGTTGATCCGGAGATTGAGTGTAAGTGCTACACTGCTGCTAATTAACGGTATCAACCTATTATCCAGAGCGACGGCAAGCGGCTCAGCGCAGGCTACTATGCGCTCATGATAAAGGGACCCTTTCAAGGAGCGGGAGAGCAGAAACCCTACATGACAACTATCAGACGTAACGTAAACTGAGAAGGAACACATCCGTTCCGATATAATTAGGTGGGATACATAGGTTTTAGAGAGCAACCATAAAAAAGAATTTTTGTTAGGCTCGTTTGTTTGGAAGTACGTTAAAAGACCATCAGCAGGTAGTAGGAAAGTCTCTGCTTTGTGTGGAAATGTCAGCGTAGCTTGTCATAGCACTTGAAGACGAATATGTGTTTATTCTACAATGCGACTTATGGTCGTGCGAGTAGTGAAACAAAGTCAAAAAGGCAGCAGAAGCTATATGACTTCGTAGAAACCCAGCTGTTGTACTGGTAAGTGTGTTTTAAGTCCTAGCAAGCGTCGTCTTCATGGAACGAGATGTGTCGAATCCCTGGAGAGCAATCAAGAAGACACAACACACACACACACACAAACCCAACACACAACACACACACACACACACACACACACACACACACACACACACACACACACACACACACACACCCCAAACCCCATGAGACATTGTGGTCGGGTATGACAGCCATAGTTCAGTGGTACGCTGTTAGCTCTGTATCAGACCTTGAGGAGAGTTCAGAAGAGTAAGCGTCAATGACGACACCAGAGCAGTTAGATAGAGCGCCAAGGAGGAGAGGGAATGTGTGTCTGAGGGATATGGGTGAGTAGCATGAGCAACATTAACATTATAAGAGTAACACACGCCGGATTATTTGGTCTGCTGGGAAAAGACAAAAGCAAAAAAGATTGAGGTACACACCTCGGATGGCATTCAGAGAGAGCTACAGCTGAAAATGTTGGGAAGGGTGGTTGATGATTCGAAGTGGTCTCCCCTGCTGTTTGCAAATGTGGAAAACATTGTTTCACGAGCGCATTTTTGATAACATAGCAATCTGGTCTAGGACACATCCCAGCTATTGTCACTCATTACAAAGCAAATATAGCGAGAGGGATGGCAATTTCCCGATAATCAATGGTGTGCGGGGGATAGACATGGGTCCCTACTCGTGCTGTTTTGCTGTGGCAGTACATTCACTTAGTTGAACCCTAAAGTATAGATCCATTTCTCAGCCAGGGCCTATATACTTGCTCGGTCATGTAGAGATTCAGTCCACAACAGTCTGTGAAGTCGGCATAACAAGAGTGGCCCGTTTCCCAGTGGATGCTGCTGTCTCCATTCTATCTTCTGTCTTTCACTCACACGTCTCCTCTACAAACAATGCCTCTTTCTATCCATGGTAGTGACGATAATAGAAATGAGCGGCAGCACATAGATTTTTTTTGTCACATTTTAACTCCATAGGCGAGCATTTCAGTCGTTGCGATCATATCTAGGAATGGAGGGTCTATGTGCGACGTGATAGGACATTGGCTGCCTAATTGGTACTTAGTTAGCCCCATATCGATTACATCTCCAGGTTCTTATGTTTGCACTGCTGAGGGAGATATAAATGAAACATACAAACAATCATGATGTATTTACTGCAATGGGGCTTTAGGTGAGGCCATGGACACTTGATTGGAAATGAGTGAGTCCCAAACAGTTGTGAACCAGTTACAAAGTAGCACAACAATGAGGCTGTGACGGACAGGGAGGGGGAGTGCCAATGACAGACAAGTGCCCTGAGGCAGGAGAGGTTATATTGTCCCCATAGCTCACTGACAGGATTAGGACAAAAGGCCATCAGCACAGCACTGAAGAGAGCAGCAATGGCAGCGGCAGGAGTCTGGGCAGACAGACAGAGAAAAAGAGGAGCGTGTCTGTTGTGGTGAAAAACGCAGTGCTAAAAGAGACAAAGCAAAGTGTTTCTGCACTGTTTTTCGGAGCAACTTAGCTTGTGTGATCACTGTTTTGGTAGCCAGGCAGGTGTTGTAGCACACTTAAAATCAAAAGCAGAGGTAAAATAGTGCCCCGCCATCGTCTCTGTCTACCTGCGCACCCACAACTTCCTCTCCACCTCGCCACTCGTTTCATGTCTGCTTCCATGCAGTTTGTGTTTAGTCGTGCAACAGTTTCTCTTCCTTCTTCTGCCTCTTTCCACTTTCATTCTTTCAAGCCATGGCTGGGGCCTTAATCGTCAATGGCACCTGTCCCCAAGAGCGTATGTCCCACATCCATCAGTGGGGGATGACGGGCTATATGCACACAGCACGATGAGGCAGGTGGGGGACGGTTCACACTCCACACAGACCAGAGCGGTTGCAAGGTGTGGTGCTGTAGAAGCTGACACTCATGGCACGTGATCTGGACCCTTAATCATCGAGGCCTGTGTGTGTGTGTCTCATCCCTCTGCCTCAAACCCCTACAGCACTCCTACACATCCCCAGGGGGTAAGGATGGGGACGGAGGAGGAGGGTCAGAGGATCCACCCTACCCTGTCCCTCGGACTAGGATCAACTTCATCTCCAAGCTCTGTGACGCCACTAATGTGCTGATTGATGCTGGTCGGCCGACAGGAAGATCCTAATCATGGTTCGGTTGGACGGTTGTGAACATACTTGGCAGAGTTAAATCCAACTTTATACTGGACATTAACCAACAATCAATATCAGACTGTCATCTCAAATATGAAAGTTAACCTAGCTAGAAATGATATGTAGTTTCTAACATACCATAATGTTTTAATTGGATTGAAATGGTAAATATGATTATCTGGTTAAAAGGTTCATGTTGAGACTTTCCTTAATTTGTCCCTTTTGTGTGCACGAGTGGAGTTTAACATGACGTACGACACGCTAAACAGGGTGCGATGCACGATGGCCCCCAGTTTATTTTTTATGGAAGTAAAGGTTTCACTTTAAGGGGCCTTGATGCATTCCGCGATGGAATGATCAGCAAATCAAAAAAGGAATTGGTAAGTTGATTTCCAAAACTGACAACGAAAAAGTCTGGGCTGCTCAGTAAGTTAGTCTTTACTTCTTGTGATTAATGTCCTTCAGGGAGAAGATCTTATTACTCGTTCAAGGTGGTTATTTTCGGGTTTTTCGGTCAGCAGGTTATTTTGCTTTTGTTACATGTGAGATTTGACGTGCTTTGTCGGAGGGTCTGTGCTTCCGAGAGGCTTTCTTGTTATTGTAGTTTATGGGATCCTTCTTTTTTGTAGGCCTCTTGCAAAATATTACAGATACAAAGAAAAGGTAAGTGTACCAAAAATGTGGTGATAATTCTTCATTGACAGGAAATGTGTTTGCACACTAAGTCAAGTCAGTAGGTCAAAGTTAATCATGAAGTTGGTATGTAAATGCAATTGTTTGGGGTAATATTTTCTATGCACCTTCATTTCTATTCAGAACAAGTTTGGTAAGTGGGGGTCGCAATTGTCTGATGACTCATGGATTCCTATCCTGTCTGGTTCATGGTAGCTATGTTGTCCGTTCACAGATGTCGAAATTAATTTGGTTGAGTACATTTCATAATACCTAGAAGATGGCACAGAATACATGCGTTATGTTAAAAACCAAACTTTTAAGACACTGACATTACTACAACCACATTCTCGCTATATACTTTCAGTTAGTAACTTGAAATGTTTTATATTTAGTATAACACTTCAAGACAGGAATTATTTTTATTTATTAGTTATTTTACAGAATAAGTGAACATATTAAACCCCTGAATACGTACATATAGTCTTCATAAACTAATATCTGGAAGGCAATTGGTTTTTATCAGGGTTGATACTTTTGAGAACATGGTGTACTACCATCCATCAATAGGCCCGTTCTAGAATCCTTTGAAAGAGGTAGGTAGATCAATGTGATACAATTCTGTCACCAGGCCACTGACATATTTTACACGGAAATTTTAAAGTACGGATTGTATGCATTAGTGTTTTACAATGAAGTAAGTAACAAAAGACCGGGATCAAAGGTGATAGGTGTTTATAAAAAAAAATAGGGGTCTGGGAAGCCTTTTTTCAGAGATATCTCACTTTCATCTGCTCCCTCACAGAAAGTACACAATTAGATGAAAAAAGCTCATTAACGCGCTGTCTGCGCTGAATAAGCTTCACACTTTCGCTATTTTACCTCCAAATGTCATTCTTCAGCCTTAATTGGAGAAATCGGTACAAATAAAACCGTTTATTGACAACTGCCAGCGGTGAGATGTTTCTCTTTCGCACTCTAGCCTTTCCTCACCTCTATTATAGACCCGGAGATAAGCAGGAAAAGGTTTGAGTAGGAAAAAAATGTTTGCTACAAACCACACTTGAAAAAAACATGGAACTCTTGCTCTGTTGGATATACTCAGCAAAGAGAAGCATTTGATCCGATTGTTTTTCATTTTTGTTACATTTACTGTAAGGGCTTTTTTGTTTTTTGTGGCAAAATTGCAAACCATTTACATGTGCATGTAGTGCAGCTGGGGTGAAAGATCCACCAGCTAAGATGATCTAACAGAGACTGCTCTGAACCAAAGGACATGCATGAATAGCATGAGAAAATAGAGACCTGTGCGTATTCTTATGGGACATATTATAGTTCATGGTGAAATGCGCACTGTCTTCATCAAAAAAATCTATCTTCCTCTTGGGAACATGGTGTCGCCCGGAGACATGTAAAGTTAATAGCCATATGGCAATACAAACTATAAATGCAGAAACGGGTTTTACTGTTTTTTAGTTTTTTTTTTTTTTTTATTGTGTAGCAACATTCTGGCTTGAGTTTTCCAAGGTGACGTGTGCTGTGGGAGACACTAAGGCTCTGCAACATAGACTAAGGAAAAAAGTGCAGCCGACTGAGATATCCCGGATATCGGCGCCCCCAACCAGGTAGAGCTTTACTTTTTGAAAGCTGCCCCCCCCACTAGTAGTGATGCGTTTGTGGACACAGACATCAAAGTCTCGCCTACTCCCACCTGACAATCACGCCGTCAATCAACAGCTGTCAATCATGACGTTT
>NC_050189.1:15685165-15782665 GCF_008315115.2 Sander lucioperca
TATGAATTAGACTCTCATGTTACACAGAACAGTTGACAGGAAGACCGAACAAACAGCTTAAACAAGGACAACAGGCTGAACGCAGATCAATATGTTACTGTTAACAAACATAATTCAGCCTACATATAAATAACACTTATATGTAAAGTAACACTTAAGAACTTACAAGTCAGACTGTTCTGTAAAGTGTTTAGAAGATAAAATAATATAAGGGTGCAAATTAATCAATACTGAATGCTGAAAATGACTGATATGAGAGAATAGACAGTCAAGCTGCTGTTTGTTTGATTGCTCAGTAAACAATCAGTGTGTAGATAACTGCAGTCTACAGGTATCAGTGTGTACATAGCTACAGTGTACATGTATCAGTGTGTACATAGCTATAGTAAGATGGGCTCACGGCCGTAAAGCAGAAAATACATCTGTCAGTGTTTGACTCTCCTTATCAGCTCAGAGTTCAACAGCAGCTATGTGTTGTTTTGATGTGCAAATATAAACTTTATAATAACACTGCAGCAGTTAAACACATTGATCATCAGCAGCAGGCGACTCTGAACTGTTGCCCATACTTTCCTATTTAATACGTATCCAGCAAACAAACACCGCAACAGTTAAGTTACACAATATCAACTAAGTCATATTGTTTTCACATGAGAACTATTTATATAAAGTGAGTACTTTTAGATAAGCCACAGTAGTTTCTTACTGAAGTAAACTATTTTAGTTCCTCTAAAGGTAGACTTTTGAAGTGAGTCTCTCTTAGTCTGACCCTCCTCTGGGACCATCTCACCATGGGAGACCCTAGGGGATCTCAGAGCTCCAGTTAATACAGATCCCAGACTCAGATACACGGACTCCTCCACCAGGTAGAGATTCACAGAGGGGAGTAACTATTAAAATAACGGTACTTTTACATGAAAAAAAGTGTGGGATTCCTGGAGCAGAGAAAATGGTTGAAACAGATCAAACAGCAGATTTAAACATGACCTCACACCCAGAGAAAGAAGAGTGTGGAATAAACGATGAGTGTGAAAACAGTCAGGTGTAAACCGCCCAATGACTTGTCAGATGAGCTGAACGTCATCAGCGGCAGATATTGATCTCTTGTCCTTAAGTCTTTTATATTTCAGGCAAACTACAACAAAGAAAACAACTGTTAGAAGAGGCGCTGCAAAACCTGACAATCCAACGTATCCACGAGGGAAGTTATCATACGTGTAGCGTCCACTGTTTGGACCATCATACATTGTGTTTTCATCCATGTAGTTTCCATCCACAAAGATTTCACTGTTTGGACCTGAAGATGAAAAACACGAGTCAGGGAATGTCTGGATATCCTCATCATCCTCTCTGATGTTAGAAACTGCAGCTACAAGCTGATACTCAGAAAAACTCACTGAGAGAGACTACCTCACCTGGCTCTGTAACCTGCAGACGGATGGTTCTGATTGGCTCAGAGTCGAGGAAGGCTCTCTTCTGAAGTCTGAAAACAGCTGATGCAACTCGGCACTCGTATGTTCCTTGGTCGTTGATGTTCACATTCTTCAGAATTAAAGACACGTCTCCGTTCTTCAGATCTCTGTCCACCAGCTCCACCCTGTCCTTAAAGGATGGATTCTGTTCGTCTGTTTCCAAGTATCCATCGCTGTAAAATAGGACGTTATCTGGCTCCAGATCATCCCTGCTCCACTCTACAGTGCTGATAGGGACGTCAGCAGCCTGACATGGAAGAATGACATCCTCCTCAGGGTGCACTGTTACCACAATCAGGTCTGAAAAACAATAGAAAACAATACAAGACACATATACTGTAAATACTAATAAAAAGTAAATTTATTTAATTGGACTCAGGTGTGACCCTGCAGTTCTCTTTATGTCTCATCTGATGGAGACGTTCACTTTATTCCCACAATGTCAACACTTAAGAAGACTGTGATGTGAATAAATGGAGCCAATCATGCAGCCAGTTAGTCGTGGAAAAATGTCAGGAGTCAGACCGATGTGTATAATGTGAAAACACAACTCTTCCTGTAGCAGCGATTTGTCCTCAGACTAACAAAAAACAACTGAAAACTTAAAATTAAACAGCATATGAGAAAACACATGAGTCAGTAAATGTGTGATAGTGGAGCAGTCTTCATCCTCTCTGATGTTAGAAACTGCAGCTACAACCTGATACTCAGAAAAACTCTGAGAGAGACTACCTCACCTGGTTCTGTAACCTGCAGACGGATGGTTCTGATTGGCTCAGAGTCGATGATGGCTCTCTTTTTACATCTGAAATCAGCTGGTTCAACTCGACACTCGTATGTTCCTTGGTCGTCTTTGTTCACATTCTTCAGAACTAAAGACACGTCTCCGTCCTTCAGATCTCTGTCCACCAGCTCCACCCTGTCCTTAAAGGATGGATTCTGGTCTTCTGTTTCCAAGTATCCATCGCTGCAAAACAGGACGTAATCTGGCTCCAGGTCAGGTCTGGTCCACTCTACAGCTATGACAGGGACGTCCTCAGCCACACATCGCAGAGTGACATCCTCTCCAGGGTGCACTGTTACCACAATAACTAAACAATAAAAAACACATTAATGAATAATAATATTAATGTTATTTAAAAGGCCTTCTCAGGTGTGACCCTGCAGAAGGTCTCTTTATGTCTCACCTGATGGAGACATTCACTGATCATTCACAACTGCAGAGATATCACAGGACTTAATTCACACAATATCAAAACTTTAGAAGACTGTGATGTGATTGGAGCCATTCAGGCAGCCATTTAGAGCGAAGTGGAAGGTCGAGGATACAGACGATTTCTGTGCAGACCCAATCTCAATGTTTCTTCACAATAACTTCCAGTCTTAAAACCTCTGTCGCCTGTTAAACCATAACACTAGCTTGCTCTACATTAACGGTATCCCTTACATACTTCATAAATAGCCTACATATTAGCCTAGTTTTGAAATATTACATGTATAACTGCTCCTCCAAACTATCTGTGTCCTAAACGCATTCATCAAGAAAACACAGATCAGAAATAATGTC
Organism: Sander lucioperca; assembly: GCF_008315115.2. Taxonomy (NCBI): domain Eukaryota; kingdom Metazoa; phylum Chordata; class Actinopteri; order Perciformes; family Percidae; genus Sander; species Sander lucioperca. The sequence goes on from NC_050189.1 coordinate 15,688,205, forward strand.
TGAATCTTTACGCAATCAAAGCTGATATTTACCAGAAATTGCTTCAGAAAGAAGGAACAACAGGAACACAAATGGAGCCATGGGAGTGGGAAGGTGTTGATCTGTTGTTGCCTTAACTTTCCCTGTGTCCTGGATCTACACAACGCTATAAATTAAAGGGAGTAATTTGCTGTCAGGCTTTTGCAAAGCACATGTGTGTAAAAGTGCGCTGATCTCACAGCCCAGGTTACATTCAGAACTTGGCTCACTCTGAGGTGTAAACACGGAAGAGTCTGGAAGCCACCGCCCTTTGGACACCTGGTTACACCTTAAATCAATTCATTCAGAGCAGTACCAGACAGTCAATTTTTTAAAAGTTGATTAGTAAAAAGTTTTGAAATATACAAAATGCAATTTAGGTTATTAAACTCTACATGTGCTATTACATGTCCATGTTTTCTTTTGTTATTTAGCTCATTGATATAAGAGGGTGGACAAAATAATAATAATAGTAACACCTCTCTATAGAAGACAATGCAGTTCAACAGCAACACAAACTGAACATTATAACCTTTCTAGCCTTTTGAAAGAACAAACATAACGTTCCTAAACAGCTCACTGGCTGTGAGCCAAGTTACACTGAGCCTGGGATGTATTATCCACATGTGGCATCAGCCGAGTGCCCATGGGCACCAGCCAATTTGCATTTCTGGGATGGAGGGAGGGAGGAAGGGAGATGGAGAGGCTGGAGGTGGGGGGGTGCGGTTGGTGGGACCTAATGATTGACACAACATTGATGCTGTCAGTTCGGGCAGTTAAGGGAAGGAATAGCACGTGAAAAATACAGACTCAGGTGAACTAGGCCTCTCATGTTTTCATTTCAAAGTTTAAATCTGTCTGAAGTCATTAGCTGAGCTGCTCTGCTTGACTGTTTTGTGTGTAAAGTGAAGAGGGGGGTGGGGGGGGGGGGCTTTGAGTGCAGTCACCCTAGACAAAATGTCCATTCTGGGCCTGTCAGCCAGGATAAACTCCTACCTCACTGCTAAACACGGCTTATCTCTTCTTACTCCGTGACACTGTTTTCATGTTCCAAAGTTTACTTTCCCACTTCAGGGTGTCTCAGTGTCTGTGAGCCATGTTACACTGAATGAATAAACATTTTCTTTGGTAATCTCTCTGGAATAAGTCACAGAAAACAAAAACTGAGACTGTTTTAGTTCAGGGACTTTAATTTTAAAATATTCTTCAGTTTGAAGAAAAATCACGGACTATAAAGAAGATAAACCAGAAAGAAGTTTAGTTACAACAGAAGAGAAAGCATTAGTCATCTTTACTGAGCATCAAACAAGAGAAAAGAGTGTACTATATAGGCGCATGGTATGTTTGTTGGTCATTGTTAAATCTTTGTCTGTTTCTGTCTTCCTGTAAATTGCTACTCTTCAAACTGTAAACTAAGTTATAAGTTATTCATTGTCTACTCCAATATAAGAACTTTTGCTCTGACTGACTCTTCTCAAAGCCTCAGCACATGATTGGCTGAATGTGCACATCATCAGATCATATTTATTTATTAAAATGGGACACTTTTGGTAACATCTACCTTCATTAGCTCATGCCCCACCTGCCATATTACTTCACCAACAGGTGCATGCTGGTTGTGGCTAACATGCTAAATGCTAACATGTTGATGGATGATCCTCCACTTCAGGTTCAGACAGGTGAGTTCAACAACACGCTCTCTGGGATGGATGGTACTGTTCACAGGAAGGTTGCTAGGAAACATAGTGTTGTGTGTGTGCCCGTTTGCACTAAAAAGTGAGTCTTTTTGCTGTGTGTTTGTGTACAAAACCTTAAGAAAAGCGTTAAAGCATCAAAAATAAAAATAAAAAACAGTAGCTACAGAGGAAAGTTGATGGGGAAATGTAATGTAAGTTGAGTGCAAGACTGCAGTGTGTCTTTTTGCTGTGTATTTGTGTCTGCAGCAGCTGTGGAGTTTATATTGTTTAAATATCTCTGTTTTTACCATGCGGCTTAATAATGTTAATAATAATGTTTGTAGCACCCGCCGTGGTGTCCGCGTGTTGTCAGTCATTTTAGTTTAACTGTCTGAGTTTTGTCTCTGTTGTGTTTTCTGCTGCAGAGGTTCTGAAATTAATTAACTGTTGGTTTGGAGACTCTGTGGTGAGATGTCATGCGTGTGTTGACATGATTACATCTTTTTTTGTTGCCTAAACACACAGTAAACAGTAACGTTTAGTACTTTTTGACTGACCTACTTTTATCTAAGTTCATTTTTAATACTTGAGTACAACATTCAAACATTCTTTTATCCATCTGTAGAGGTGACACACAGCATGAGAGTCTTGAGCAGACACAGGTTTAATTTAAAGACTGAGCCAACTTTGTAAACTGTGAGCTGAACTGAGCATGTGTAAAGAAAGAGAAGGTGCTGTGCTGCCACCTGCTGGCTGTCTGACTCAACTGATATGATGCTTTCATCCAAAGACATTTTTACGTTAAAGACACTGACTGACTGAACCACTGGAAAGGAACTTGAGGTTCACCGTGCTGCTGAAGACACTGAAGCATTTTAAAGGAGTTATTTGTATAAACAGTTCTGATGGAGGGTTATGCAGCTTGTTTTAAAGCTGAGGAGAGGGCAGTCTCTATTTTGTAAACCTGCCAAATTTATATTTCTGTTTTTCCAGGAAGGCATGAAATAGTTGTCATGACCGAAAGAACGAGATCCAGGGTACAAGCGGCCGAAATGGGTTTCCTCAGGAGGGTGGCTGGCGTCTCCCTTAGAGATAGGGTGAGAAGCTCAGTCATCCGTGAGGAGCTCGGAGTAGAGCCGCTGCTCCTTTGCGTCGAAAGGAGCCAGTTGAGGTGGTTCGGGCATCTGGTAAGGATGCCCCCTGGGCGCCTCCCTAGGGAGGTGTTCCAGGCACGTCCAGCTGGGAGGAGGCCTCGGGGAAGACCCAGGACTAGGTGGAGGGATTATATCTCCAACCTGGCCTGGGAACGCCTCGGGATCCCCCAGTCGGAGTTGGTTAATGTGGCTCGGGAAAGGGAAGTTTGGGGTCCCCTGCTGGAGCTGCTACCCCCACGACCCGTTACCGGATAAGCGGACGAAGATGGATGGATGGATGGATGAAATAGTTGCTACGTAGGGTTTGGTATCAGAACTGTTGAAAGAAACCATCAAACGTTCTGGGTCCTCCACTGTTTCTGATCTACGGAAGATTTAAACAAATGTAGATAAATGATCAGCTGAAGAGTTCTGATAGACACGACTGTCGATCATGAACACTGATTGATTTGTTATAGTGTCAGTGAGTGATTCAAAGTCTTACCTGTGGCCCTGTGTGTCTCGATTATGAATGAAATATATCAACTGGAATCAGGAATTTCAAGGAAGTTGCTCGCCTGACGTGTACGCCAAAAAAGTTTGTTGATCTGCCAGTGTTTCTCCTGCTGGCCCGGAGATTTTACATTATAGTGACAGGTTTTTAAATCGCATTTATCGTTTTTTTAAATATGGGGGAAATCCTATTTTGGGTTGCAGGGGGATTTTTCGTGGCAATATTGTGAGTAGCCACTGGAACAGAATGGCTGCCAGTTTGAGCGCTCTTCCTGGGGGACTGGTCTCGATATAAAGACAACATGATGAAAGTGGAGCTGCAATCTGAACACAATGTGGAAGCAAGTTAAAGCTGGGGTGGAGGTGAGGTTGGTCAGAGCGGTTCAAACCAGCATTTCCTCTGTGTAGGGTGGTGTAGCAGCCACGTGGTTTCTCCTCCTGCTGTTAGCAGCTCAGTTAGTCTCAGTTAGTCTCACTGTTGTCAATATCTAATACCACTGACTGTGGTAAGATAGAAGTGAGCTCACAGACCTCTGTTGCTCACTGCTCATCTCTGCTGCAGGCTATAGGCTCCAGGATACATTGGCAGCTTCTAGCATCAACAGACCCCACCACTGCATTGTGGGTAATGTTGACAGCAGGTTTTGACAAGGAAGCAGAATTTGTGAAAAAAACAACAACACTATCTACTGCATCGATTTTGACCCATATATTCTTAAACTGTCTCTTGATCCCAAGTTCTAAAAGTGACCTAATAAATCTAGTTATTAGGAACCATGGAAATAAAGGTCCTCTAACCCTAACAAAGTAGTCATTTTAAACTAAGTTCCTCTAAACCTATCAAAGCTCCTGTCTGACAGGAAGCAGCACATGAAGCTGGGGAAACGTGTCTCTGATTCTCTGACCATCAGCACAGGTTTCCCTCAAGGCTGCGTCCTCTCCAACAGATGCACCCCCACTCACCACACAGTCAAGCTGCTAACGTTTGCAGACGACACCACACTAATTAGACTTATCTGACCATAAGGAACCTCCGGGGACCTGTAGGCCTACAGCTTGCTACCAAAACACTGTTACACACACGTGACATTAATTCTTATTTTGACCGCACCAAAACATCTTTCCTTTTGTGTGCAGACCTGATTGACTCTTGGTGTGTAGTTTGATAGAGTGCAGCTACACAGTGACTTTTGTTGAGTCTCTTTCTGACCACATTTCCGTGGTTAAACAAAGGCAGGCTGTCAGAGACGCAGGTACAAAACCACCCCCTGTTCACTTCCTTTCAACTTAACCGCGGCCATCTACAGGAAGATACAGCTTAACAATCATCATCGAGTCATTTCTTAATAAATCTATGACAACTTCAAATCAACCTTGTGTATCTTTGTGAAAAGGTAACTTTCACTTCAGGCATTAAAACAATGACCACACACACACACACACACGTGTTGCATCGTATTCATGTTCTTTTACATTCAGGTGTGGGTCGTTGCTTATTTTTCATCTCAACATTTAGTTTTTCGTCTCTCTTCACTTCATGTTGTGATTTAGTGCTTCATTAAAATTTAATTAAAAAATGAATTTATCTGCTTTATTGCCACGAAAACAAAGAAACTTTTTCTCTGTGTGAAGAGGAAACACTGGGCCACAGTCACAGAGGAAGGAGGGGGGGTTTTTACTTGACGACACATTTCAATAAGTCTCACTTCACAAAGTGTCAGGATGGAGGAAACATCTCTACTGTGGCTGCTCTGTAAGTAAACTGTGTGAGTTTTTAAAAAACTGCTGAAAGAAATACAAGATAAAAAGATAAAGATAAAACTGAGGAATCTAAATTGTAGTTTTTACAGCAATTGTTGTCTTAATAATGCTCCTGAACGGAAACATAACATGAGTTTATGAGAAGAAATTATGCAAGTAAATTTGAAAGGTTGTGTAAATGCTTTTGCTGACAGTTTGTGTTCTTTTCATTTATTATTTAAACTTTGAATGTCTTGTATCACAAACTCAAACTAACCCAAGGTGTATTTCTCTTCAGTTCTGACTTCACTGCTGAGCTGCACAACAAACCAAAGTCAGTACACTTTTTTATTAGATAGAACAGTTAGGGCCGAGGCCAGTCCTGGCCTAGTTAAGGTGGTCGGGTGCGGTTTGCCGTCAGACCGCGGTGGGGGGGGGGGGATAGGGCATAGTGAACACAGTTGAGCCTGCCTGTAACAGAGGAAGTCTACGTTAACCCATACCGTGACAGCTTTTACATCGCCTTTATATACGCTGTCTGCATGGAGTTTTGAAAAGACAAACCGCTTTACAGGCATTGCCGTGACTCACTGTGGCTTTAGCAAAGTCAACGTTATTTCGCTCCGTCGGCACCACTGCTCTGCGTGTCAGCAGTCGGAGCTCCGCTCTCTGTCAAGATGCAGAGACGTCAGATATACTCGGCTGAAATTTGGCACTGCTTGATTTAAAGTGAATCCATGCTCTGTAGTACCGATTTTATTTGTTCGATACCCAACCCTAGTAATGAGTGGCACATAACGTGAAGTATCATGGCATTTCATTTTGTTTGAGTTTTAACTTTTCCAGTGGGGCAAGTCAATTTCTCTTCCACTTGCCCTACAAAAAAATCCACTTGTCCCGGTCAAGCAGACAAGCCTTAATGTTGAGCCCTGTCACATATTTAAAGATTGTAAAAACTGATTATTTTCAAATTCATGGCATGTTTTGCTTAGGCGGCCGCCTAAGCTGCAATGAGCTGCGGGAAACCCTGGCCTGGGCGCGTTTAAGTGGCGTGAGGCAGTATTTGCCAGCCATTGCATTTTTCAGGAGCAGCATGAGTTGAAAAAACTGGTGATTCTGTGGTTGCCTAGCAAGAATAACAAAAACACACAACTGATCTGATCGGGGCATCTTTAACAAAAAAGATGGTGCACTGTGCACAGAAACTCCCCCAGAATACAAAGATGGTTAACCACATCCAAACTGATTGAAACTCTGAGTAGCTTAAGTGTAGAGATACTTGTTTTAAATTAAGGTAGAAAACGAGAAAGATGAAAACATTATATACAATAAGGTAAAGATACTGGAGCGTCCCGGGAGCAAGCATAAATTACTGCAAGTGGGAATTGAAAATGTAAAAGATCATCAATTAATTTTTTAACCACCAAATCCTCCTCCCTCCAGCCTCTCTGACTGTGAGTCCCAGCAGATCTCAGATGTTTAGAGGTGAGTCTGTCTCTCTGAGCTGTGAGGAGGACAGCTCTGCTGGATGGACTCTAAGGAGGAACACAGACAAAGAAACCAGGACTCAGTGTGGAGGTGGCTGGGGAATATCTGCTGGTTCTTCCTGTAACATTAGCTTTATGCTTACACGACACAGTGGAGTTTACTGGTGTGAGTCCAGAGAGGGAGCAACCAGTAACAGCATCAACATCACTGTCACTGGTAAGATCAGACTGTGGAGTCAGTATTGATGAAGCTGTGTGTGAATGGATGACATGCTGTAGTTTGTCTCTGTTTTCAGATGGACCAGTGATCCTGCAGAGTCCTGTCCTCCCTGTGACGGAGGGAGAAGACCTCACTCTGCTCTGTAAAACAGAGAGGTTCTCCAACCTCCCAGCTGGTTTCTATAAAGATGACTCCTTCATCAGGACTGAGCCTGCAGGTCACATGACCATCCACCATGTTTCCAGGTCTGATGAAGGCCTCTACAAGTGCAACATCAGCAGTGTTGGAGAGTCTCCACCCAGCTGGGTCTCTGTCACAGGTGAGGAGGTTACCTTTGATTTCAGGAGCTCATTCATCCAGATATTCACCTGACAGCTGGGATTTTTTTCTCTACAGGAATACCTACTTCTGCAGCTCCGCCCCCGGCCTCAGACCCCCTCCATCTTGGGTTTAGACTGGTCGTCCACCTGGTGGTGTTCTGTCCGTACTGCATCTCCACTTTCATCATGGTGTCTTTATATCGAGACAAAGTCGCAGGTGCACTCTGAAATATCTATCTATCTATCTATCTATCTATCTATCTTTTATTTGTCTTCATTGACATCTACTTAAAAATGCAGTAGGTAAGACTTATAAAACTAACTTTCTGTCATATTTGCTGAAATTGACCCTATGTTCCAGTAGAAATACATAAAGCATGTAATACAAATAAATAAATCTGGCTCCTCTGGCACCACCTACAGCCTGTAGTGCAATTTGCAACAATCCACAGCTCCCTGTTCATTTACACCAATCAGATGTAAATGTGTGTCAGTCACTGCTCATGCACACGATGCACACGCATTCATTCTCCCTTGTGGGGGGAGGGGCTTAGGAGATCGTTTTGGGCAATAGCAGAAATGGGGGAGGGACTGAGAAGTTGTTGATGTTCAAATTCTTTGGCTAAGTCCTGGATCTTCACAATGCTACCTACAGCACCTTTAAATACTGACATTGGCAACATTATAACACTAGACCGAAAATTGGGTTAGACTTTCTGGCACTATAGAGAACAGGGACTACTTTGTGTATATAGGGAATTACACATTTAAGCGGCCAAATATGACATGCGTCTTTCCCCATAACTCCATTCTGGGGCCTCTTATGTTTAACATCTACATACTTTGACTTGCTCTGATTACAGAAAACAACTAAATAAGTTATCGATATGCAGACGACACCCATTTTCATAACCAAATCACCAGGGGACTAGTCCAATACAAAAACTAAAGAAGTGTATTGAACAAATCAACGATTGGATGTGCCAAAACGTTCTTAAATTAAACGGAGACCAAACTGAGGTAGTGGTTTTTGGATTAATAGTCAGGGAAGCTTCAATCGTCGTTGTCAAAAAAAACAGACACAGCCAGAAATCTTGGTGTAGTCATGGACTCAGACCTGAATTTCAACAGCATAATTAGGAGGGTAAAAAAATCAGTTGTCTCTTACAGAACTCTTCAGCTGATAAATTATCTAAATTTTCTGTCTAACATGGTCTGACTGTAGGAAATGACCTGCCTGTCTCCATGTTGACGACCACGCCCACCCAGGCTGAGGAGGGATCGGATGATGATATCATCACTGCTGTCACCACGGAGCATCAATTTTGAACTGATCTGAAAAGATGCTATAATGTTTTGAGTCCGTGGAACTCCACATGTTCTAGTTTGGCTTGTAGATGTAGGGTGTTGAACTCAGGATCCTAGGAGGTGATCGTTGTTTAGATTCTGCTGTGAATTGTTCTATGTTTGTTTAGATATCAAGTTTTTAATATCAGATCAAATAAAATTGTAAGCATCTTTATCTCTATGTTTAGTTCTGTGTGTTTCCTTCAAGCTGACACTCATTCAAGTTTTAAGATTCAATACTTTATTGCCATGCAACTAAGTTGCTAGGAATTTGGTGCAGTGTGCTCATTACACACAAAAAACAAAGCATTCATAGCAGGACAGTCCATACCTGTTAAAAACATGTAGACACACATAGAACTACCCCACCCCCCACCCTACCTTCCCTCACAAATGCATAACAGTAATCCCTTAATAAAATAGATAAATTTGTTGTTGTTTTTAAAGTGAAGTGAAAGGCACCCTATGAGTCAGTGCAGTCACGAGTAATAAAGTGTGGGTACACTGTATCCGTGAATTGCTGTTGAAGTGTTGAGGAACAGTTGAGGAACTGAATGGTTCAGCAGTAGGTGCTGTTGAGAATGCAGGATGTTTTAGATTTTATAGACATAGTTGTATGTAAAGAGCAGAGATGTTCACAAGGCATTTTTTGGAAGTCCAAGTCGAGTCTCAAGACTTTGAGCTCGAGTCCAAGTCAAGTCTCAAGTCTTTGAGGGACAAGTTCAAGTCAAGTCTCAAGTCTTTGAGGGACAAGTTCAAGTCAAGTCTCAAGTCTTTTGCCACAAGTTCAAGTCAAGTCTCAAGTCTCTGGCCATCTGATCTGTCCCTAACACTGTATTGTTAAATCTTATGAATTCAAAGCATGTCCTGTAGCTACCATCCATACAGTACAGAATCAAAAGTTGTAGGATAACTTTATGGGGTCTACTTAACACATCCCTCTAGCCCTCGGACCTGGTGAAATATTAACCCAAGTCTGTGGGGGGATAGAAAATCTTGCTGTGTCACTGATAGTGGCACCCTTTGCTGTAAATCACTATGGAAACACATTCTGACTCACCTGTGGATGAATGATTACTTCCGTGTTTTAAAAAGCCACCTGTTTGTGTTGTTGTTGGAATAAGTTCAGCTTCATGGGTGTGTCTTTGGCAGAAGAACCTAAATGTGACGTGACATGCATTGCATTCAGGGCAATGGGGGGGCGGGGGGGGGGTTACAACCCCACCAATAATCAAAACCTTACAGTGCAACCCCTAGTATAGTAACTGTTATAAAACAGAAGTGGTTGGCTTTCTCGATTCAATGTAATTGGCAAGAAAAGAGAACCTTTTAATCCCCGCCCCCCCCCGTGAGACTTGCGTCCTCCGTGTCTTTCAAGCACACAGCAGTAACGGCAGGTAGACTCATGAGTGCATACAGTATGAAGAGAACGGACAAGGGTCAAATAGTTGACTGAAAGTCTCATTTCCAGCTGTCATTGCGTTAGCTGAACTGTCATCTGAACTATGTCATAGTTCCATTATCTTTATTGTGACTATTATTGCTACTGTTCATCACACCCCCAACTGGCACCATCAGACACCGCCTACCAACAGCCTGGGTCTGTCCCAGGTTTCTCCTTAAAAGGAAGTTTTTCCTCACCACTGTCGCATTAACTGCTTGCTCTTGGGGGAATTATTGGAATTGTTGGGTCTTTGTAAATTATAGAGTGTGGTCTAGACCTACTCTGTATTCTGTAATCTGTAAAGTGTCTTGAGATAACTCCTATTATGATTTGATACGATAAAGAAAATTGAATTGAATTGATCTAGCTGAGCTAACAGCCAATGTTTACTGGAGCTCCTAAAAAACATCCTACAACACGTGTGATGTTTTGAAAGTTGTGAACAATAAAGGAGATTAATTAATTAATGAATGATAATATTAATAATTTCCGTTTACATGAATAAAGACATTTGCACCATAACTTGATGCAGAAAAGGCTACAGGCCTTGAATAGCTTGTATATTAGATAAGTCTCCCTATCTGAGCTTCAGCTGCATCATGAACTCCTCTCACTGATAAACACTGCTTGTCTTTTCCCTGGGAATCAATGATTAAACCAACCCTCCTGTTGTCCTCGGGTCAAATTTGACCCATTTTCAAAAAGTTTCAATAAATGATAGCTTCACTACTTTCATTGAATTTGTGAAAAAGTGACAAAACATTGGGGGGAAAAAAGCTGGTCTACCTGCAGAGATCCCTCCAATTACGTCATGTTTATTTGCACTTTATTATTAAATACACATTTTGAGAAATACCTCAACAATTTAAAACAATAAACAATGGGGGGAGGGGATAGAAAAAGTTAAAGCTTGCTGTGTCACTGATAGTGGCACCCTTTGCTGTAAATCAGTATGGAAACACAGTAAGTAACGGCAGGTAGACTCGTGAGTGCAAACAGTATGAAGAGAACGGACATGGGTCAATAGTTGACTGAAAGTCCCATTCCCAGCTGTCATTGTGTTAGCTGTTACAGTAGGCCTATGCAGCACCTCCAGGCATGAGTGACTACAGTTGCGGCAGATGTGACGATTGACATTACTTTTCTTCCACTAAGCATCTGTATTTGGCTTGTAAATAGTGTGTCATTTGGTATAATATATTGTCTAGATATAGTATAGTTTGAGTTTAATATGGTAATACATGTGTTTCTTGTTACAGCATAATGTAGGTGTATGGTTTGTTATTATTGTCTAACTGTGTTTGTTTTCTGTCTAATAAAGACCAACCAATATCTTGTTTTGGTCTAATTTGAAAGTAACCCTTATTATATCTAAATTACAGCATAATTTAGGCATTTGGTCTTTAATTTTCTATAAAGGGTATAACTGTTTGTTTTCTGTCCAAGAAATAAATAAAGTGCGACAGTAGACATCTAATGAAATAATGTAGTCCTAGAGAGCCTGTAACTGCTGATGGAGGTGAACAGTTATCAGGAACACTCTGAGTCCAGCAGAGGGCAGCGTGGACCGGGGAGAGCTTCAGATCTGTTCACAGGGTGGAGGAGGAGGAGGAGGAGCCAACAGTAGCCTAGTCTCTCTTAGACCCTTTGCAGTGAGCATAGTGGGTGAACACTTGTTGGAGCAAAACACGATTGCAGATCAGAGGCATCAACTGCTCCCTATAGTCCTGGCATCGAGGAAATTCTCTAAATATATTACTATATTACACTGACAGACAGAGAGAACAGTGTCGGGAGACAAAGACGACTGCAGATCACCTCTCTCTCAGCTCTCATGGCTCCATTAATGCTCCTGTTGTTTCTTCTGTCTGAAGCAGCTTCTGGTAAATATCAGCTTTGATTGTGAAAAGATTCATGAACACTTTATTTGTTTTTGAAATAGAAATGTTTTTGAATATTCAGTGATGTCATCTTGGTTAAAGATGTTTAAAACAGATACAGTATTATCATTATGATCATCTGTTTTATTTACAGTCAAGCTCCGTTTTTTTGTTGTTGATAAGACTGGATATGTGTATAAAGTAAATCATATTTGACTACAAATAATTGTTTGACATGGAATAGTTCAAATGTAGACCTGAATGAATGAATGTCATGCCACTAAGTGGACCATCCCACACATATGTGTTTGTATATAAGTATAACATATTATATATAATATATAACATATTTGAATGTATTTCCTTACACAGTAATGGGTTTATGATTCATAAGTGTTGTGTTCATCTTTGTCAGTAACTTAAAATATAGTAGAGTGATCGTGCTGTTTCAGACTGTTTGACAAACTGCGCAGTTTTGGGCTTGATGCTGAAATATGGAGAGAGAGAGAGTGAGGGACTGTAAACTGTAGGGAGGAGGAGGCTAGAGAGAGAGGGAGGGAGGGACCTAGACTGTAGGGAGGAGGAGGGGAGAGAGAGAGGAAGGGAGGGACCTAGACTGTAGGGAGGAGGAGGCTAGAGAGAGAGGAAGGGAGGGACCTAGACTGTAGGCAGGAGGAGGGGAGAGAGAGAGAGAGAGAGAGGGACCTAGATTGTAGGGAGGAGGAGGGGAGAGAGAGAGGAAGAGAGGGACCTAGACTGTAGGGAGGAGGAGGGGAGAGAGAGAGAGAGAGAGAGAGAGAGAGAGAGGGACCTAGATTGTAGGGAGGGGGAGGGGAGAGAGAGAGAGAGGAAGAGAGGGACCTAGACTGTAGGGAGGAGGAGGGGAGAGAGAGAGAGAGGAAGAGAGGGACCTAGACTGTAGGGAGGAGGAGGGGAGAGAGAGAGAGAGGAAGAGAGGGACCTAGACTGTAGGGAGGAGGAGGGGAGAGAGAGAGAGGAAGAGAGGGACCTAGACTGTAGGGAGGAGGAGGGGAGAGAGAGAGAGAGGAAGAGAGGGACCTAGACTGTAGGGAGGAGGAGGGGAGAGAGAGAGGAAGAGAGGGACCTAGACTGTAGGGAGGAGGAGGGGAGAGAGAGAGAGAGAGAGAGAGAGAGAGAGAGAGAGAGAGAGAGAGAGAGAGAGAGCGAGAGAGAGAGAGAGAGAGAGAGAGAGAGAGAGAGAGAGGAAGGGAGGGACCTAGACTGTAGGGAGGAGGAGGGGAGAGAGAGAGAGGAAGGAAGGGACCTAGACTGCACCTTAGCACCCCCAAGAAATTGCTGTGGTTGATTTATAAATAAATAAAAAATCATTAATGTGTAAATAGTGTAATTTATATCTGAAAATGAATAAATACATTAATAAAACAAACAGGTGATCGTATTCGGCCAAAGGGTGCAGCACACATTGAACTTTTGACCTTACTTCTGCAGTAACGTATTCACAAAGAAGAAGAGCTCAATATTTGGAGCCGTTAGGATTAGATTTGCTTGGCTGTGTGTGGTGTATTTGGCCTGCTGCATTAATCGTCTGAGCCACTGTATGAGAGCTGCAGTAATGGTTGTTTGAACCCGGCTTGTTGGCTGGTATTGGAAATATGTTTGGTGGGCTAATCAGAGTTCTATGGTGCTGTTGTATCGGTAACTTTAAATCAGTCTCTCTCGCTTAGTAAACCACGGCGGAGGTGGGTGGGCATCTGCGCAAGTGTGTGTAACGTTAGTCTATTTGTATCAAGGGAAACTCCAAATTTCAGAGCACCCTCAGTGAAACGTCCAGCAACCCCAAAACACCAGCAAAACAACATCTCTGGCGCCGCCACTGAGAGAGAGAGAAAGGGAGAGGGAGAGGTAGAGGGAGGGAGGGAGTGAAATGTTTTGCTCTGTGCAGTGTTGTGGCTAAATTATTAGGCTAGTTCGAGATGAGCCTGGTCTGGGCAGAATCGATCGCCGCCCAATGCATGATGGGTAGATTTGTGTCCGACTTGCTCTGACATCATGCACACGTGGGCAACAAAAAGCTCACGAGATCAAGGTGGCCGCAGGTTTGAGACGCAGGCAGCGCAGTTGCTTTCCACCAACTGCAAGACCCAGGGGCATGCTGGGAAACGTCTGGCTCTCAGCTGATCTAACAGCTGGTTGGTTCAGAATAGACACAACATGACATTTTACATTATCTTTATAGTTTTTGAATTGGAGGGATTTGAATTGCTATTTGTCTGATTTGAAGGCTTGTTGTGTAAAGAAGACATGTAGTGGTGCTGATAGTTATGTTTAGAAATCAGAGAGACTAAATCTGTTCAGATTACAGATCATCTACAGTCTGGTTATTAACATCAGCAACAGATCACATGCAGAGCATTTTAACAGCTACTCTTTCCGTTTAATGAGTGTGCAGCTTATAAAGACTTAATTTCTGGGTTATTTACATTGTTGGTAGTTCATATCACCCCACAGCAGCTTTTAGATGTGTTTCTGTTGTTTGCTAGCAGACGGAATAGAGAGGAGAAAACCTTCACACAATACAAGTCAGTGGAGAGAGGATAGATGTTTTCTCCTCTGGTGGGGGGGGCAGATGTTGACCTAGTAGGAATAAAGTCCTGTGATAGCTCTGCAGTTCTGACTGATTAGTGAACTTCCCTTCTGTAGTGTTACACCTGATGGAGTTCTTTTGAAAGGGAATTACTTTTTATTGTTTATTAATGTTTGTTATTGTTTTTCAGACGTGATTGAGATAACAGTGCACCCTGGACAGGATGTCAATCTTCCATGTCAGGCTCCTGATTCCTTCATCAGAGCTCTAGAGTGGACCAGACCTGACCTGGAGCCAGATACCGTCCTCTTATACAGTGATGGACACTTTGAAACAGATGACCAGAATCCATCCTTTAAGGACAGGGTGGAGCTGGTGGACAGAGAGCTAAAGAATGGAGACGTATCTTTAATTCTGAAGAATGTGAGCAGCATCGACAACGGGACATACAAGTGTGGAGTTAAAGCAGGTGGTCCAAGACGTAAGAAGAGAGACAGTGACCCAATCAGAACCATCAGAACCGTCCGTCTACAGGTTACAGAGCCAGGTGAGTGATATATATCATGTTGTAGCTGCAGTTTCTAACATCAGAGAGGATGAAGACTGCTCCTCTATCACACATTTACTGACTCATATGTTATTTCATTTTCAGGTCTGGACAGCGAAAACTCAATGAATGATGTCCCTGAGGATGGAAACTCCTCTCCTGTAGACCTATACGTTGGACTGGCAGCAGGTGTTCTGATTCTTGTAGTTGTTGCAGTAGTTGGTGTCCTGATATATAAAAGACATAAGAAGAAGAGATCAGGAGTGTCTGCTGATGATGTTGAAGCAGGACACCGTTTAGCTCTTCTAACAACTGAGGAGAACTGAGATCATGTGCAGATCTGGTGTTGGGTCTGTTTCTCCCCTCTGTGAATCTCCACCTCATCGTGGTGGGGGGTGGGGGGTGGGGGGTTTGGGTGTATCTGAGTCTGGGATCTGTATTATCTGGAGCTCTGAGATCCTGTAGGGTCTCCATGATGAGATGGTCCAGAGGAGGGTCAGACTAAGAGTGATTCAAATCAACTGTCTACCTTTACCTTTTACATCTAGAGATCTAGAATGTTTAACTTGAGTAAAAGTACTGTTGCTTCAAAGAAAAAGTAAAGTTACATGACTTAAAGATTTACTGTGTAACTGTTTGACATTAATGAATGTCCGTTACATTGAAGCCATTACCAAATGAGTTGCTACAAAGCTAATTAAGACTATCAGCTCCACACAACTCTCTCTGTATTTCTCAGTAGGACTATGTTCAGAAGATTGTGGCGTCCGGTGACGGAGTGAAGATAATGACCTCTTCTGAAGAGTCCATCATCTTTTATTCTTTAATTTTTTGAAAGATAATTTTTATAGGGGAGCCGAAGACATGAAAGGGGAGAGAGAGAGGGGGGGGGAATGTGCAATCACCGAAGGCTTGTATCATGAGGATTCACTGACAGTTTTGTTGAAAAATATGATAATAATAATAAGTTATTCAAATGTTCTCAGCAGAATAAGGTTCAGACAATATAAACTCAGCAGCAATACACAGAAATACTTTGTTCCATTAAATGAGCAAATGTAATAATAATGTACTCAGGGCTGATATATCACTGAGAGCTTTTAACAGAAAATGATGTTTCTTTAGTTTCTATATATCAGCCAAACACCACCAAATATCTTCTAATCAGGTGTAGAGAGATCTTCATCATGTCTTCTGTTTGGTGTTTGATCGAGTTGATTGCACAATTTATATGGAGTTTTACATTTTAGTTTTCTGCTCTTTTAAACTGAGGAGTTAAAATGTGAATATTGTTGTTATTGTAATTATAAAATATCTCAGGGGAACATAGAGGACCAGTCTGTCTCTAAATAAGACCTTCAACTGTATTTATTATCTACTAAGTAGAATTACATGATGTTTGCCAAAGGAAGTGTTATGAAGTGTTATGAAATGTTATGAAATGTAAACTATACAAAAGTGAAGATCTTTTAAAGCAGTGGTTCCCAATCTTTTTTCCTTGGCGCCCCCCCTACTCATGTCTAAGAAAAGCTGAGCCCTGCCTACAATTTTAGGCGAGAACAAAAATATATAGTTTTTTCCAGACTTTTGTATAAATTATATATTCTAGTGTATTATCATAATTTGTTTAACATGTGCACATAGTTTTTTGTTTTACCTCAACCTCAAACCAGATAAAGACTTGCGCACCCCCTGTGATCTTTGCCGCCCCCCTGAGGGGTCCCCGGACCCCAGGTTGGGAGCCACTGTTTTAAAGCAGTTGATAATGAAGTGATGAAATATGAATCGATGGATGTAATAATAATGATCAGAGACATGAAGGAAGTTTATAACTCAGTTTTAACATTCAGATACCTCAATGTGCCTTAAACTGTTTTACACTTTTATCTTATTTTAATAAATACTTTATTTTGTTACATTTGTTCACTCTTTCTATTACTGAACCTTTGATTTCCACTGCCTCAGTTGTCATCTTATTTCTCCTGTAATCAATTACTAATTCTTTAGTTTTCTTAACATTGAGTTCTAGGAAATGAGTGTCACAAAAATCAACAAAAGCTTTTATCTCATTTTGATAGTGACTATAGTCATCATTTTCAATTAACCCAATGAGCGCTGTCGTCCTGCGGTGGACTTGGTTTAGAATGTGAAAAGGGATTCAGGTGCAGTCAATTTCATTTCTGAACCTGTTGACCATGTGACCATGCCTGTGCAGAGACACACAGAGGATCTTGTGTGTCAGATGACCTGGCCTCCACGATCACCCGACCTTAACCCAGTTGAGCTGGTTTGGCATGAGTTGGACCGCAGAGTGAAGTCAAAGCAGCCAACAAGTGTTCAGCACATCAGGGAACTCCTTCAAGACTGTTGGAAAAGCATTCCTGGTGACTAGCTCATGAAGCGGATTGAGATAATGCCAAAAGCTGTCATCAAAGCAACAGGTGGCTACTTTGAAGAATCTAAAATATGAACCATATTCTGGTATGTTTAACACATTTTGTTTACTATATCATTCCAAATGTGTTCCTTCATAGTTTTGATGTCTTTAATATGAATCTACAATGTAGGAAATAATACAAATGAATTAAAACCATTGATTGAGGTGGTGTGTCCAAACTTTTGACTGGTACTGTATATTTGTGCCACCCCACATAAAAAACTGAAATTGCTCCTGGTGAGCAGTGAGTCAAACATTAACTAAATGTATTACATATCTGTCTGGTGCAACAGGTCTTGAACAACTCTTTACAGTCTCTTTATTAGCAGGTCACTGATGAACACTGCTTATCTTTTCCCCGTAACTAGGTGATTAACCATTTAAAATTCCAAGTGTTAAATTAAAGTATTTCAGCTTGAACTCCGATCTGATCAGGATTCAAACACTGACTATCTTTAAGCTTTAAGAGAGAGATGTGATGTTGTTCTTAGTTTAGTTTCCTGTTTCTGGCTGTGAGACCAGTTCCACTGAGTGTGGCCTTTGTTAGTCATAGTATACAGTATGGCATCAGGCTGAGCTGAGCTGCTCTGCTGCAAACAGAGACAAGTCTGCCACAATAAAACTCCCAACATCCATTATAATCCTTCATAATAAATACCTAACCAATGTGTTTTGGTGTAAAAAGCCATTAGACTGTTTACTCTGACCTTAGACAACAGTCAGACCAGACCTGTCTCTGAGCAGCAGCAGCAGTAGCAGTATGATAATCTCCTCCTCGCTCACTGATAATCACTGCAGGTCCTCTCACTGTAACATGATAACAGGACTGAGGCATTGGAATTTCATATATTGAGACAAAGAGAGACAACGAAGACAAGTCTGCCACAATAAAACTTCCCAACATCCAACCAAATCCTTCATAATGAAAACCTGACCAACTTGTTTCGGGTTTAAAAGCCATTTGACTGTTTACCCTGACTTTTCCTGTAGCATGATAATAGGACTGAATCATTGGAATTCCAAATGTTGAGGCAAAGTTTTTCAGCTTGAACTCAGATCTGAGATTCTAAACATTGCCATTCTGGTTGCATTAAGAAAGAATGATGTTACATGAATGTATGAATGATGTTCCTAGTTCAGGGTGTTTTCTGTCTGCGAGCCCAGTTCCACAACACTGAACTGTGACAGGAGCTGCAGGAGGTTATCAGTCTGATCAGCTGAGGGAAGGCCCAGAGTGTGTTACAGACTCATGTTTTTATTTCAAAGTTTAAACTTTCTTTATATCATTTATCACAGCATGCACTTATAGCCGCTTGGTTGTGAAAAACATGGTACCCCAGTACTGTTAATAGGATATGGTCCAAAGAGGAAGTGTGAAACACTTAATTCTGTTACAGCCCTTTCAGTGAACTCCAGACTGTTTTCTGTCTGTTTCTTTGGATTTGCCTGTGTCATATTTTCTTTCTGTTTGTGTGTATGTGCTTCTCAGTGTGAACATAGTCAGATTATTTGAATATGAACATTTGGATAGTGTTACTATTCACGCTGTAAACTGAATAAAATACCCAAGCTGACACTCTAACCCACAGTGAAAAGAAATATAGAAAGGCTTTGGACCAACATATTCATCTTCTTCTCCAACACACTATAGACCGGTCAGTGTCTGAACTCATCAGCTGAGCTGCTCTGTTGCACACAGACGAGTCTGCCAAAATAAAACTCCCAACATCCAATCAAATCCTTCATAATAAAAACCTGACCAACATGTTTTGGGGTAGGACACCATGTGACAGTTTACCCTGACTTTAGTCATCAGTAACCCTCGGCAGAGCAGTCAGACCAGACCTGTCTCTGAGCAGCAGCAGCAGCAGCAGCATGATAATCTCCTCCTCCCTCACTGATAAACACTACATGTCCTCTCACTGGAACATGATAACAGGACTCAATCATTGGAATTTCATATATTGAGACAAAGTTTTTCAGTTTGAACTCTCTCTGTGGACCATCTGGACCAAACACAGTTGAAATCAGCTCTCAGATCATCTTTATTTTATTTCTTTATTATGGAGCTGAAGAGATGTATTATGTGTGTCTAAATGTGTGTGTGTGTGTGTGTGTGTGTGTGTGTGTGTGTGTGTGTGTGTGTGTGTGTGTGTGTGTTTTAGTTTTATATATTTGTCTTGTTAGAATCAGTTCAGCTTCATGTGTGTGTCTTTGGCAGAAGAATCTAAATGTGACGTAACATGTTTTGCATTCAGACAGAATAACTTGTTGGAGCTGATCCAAGAAACACAGAAACATGTTTACTTGCAGACAAACTGATCTGACAGGAAACAAACTGGCAAACTGCTGATGTGATAGAAAACAGATGCACTGACCTGTATGTAAAATATAAATGAACTCTTTTCAGATATTGATGCATTAATGCAGTTCTGTTTCTGTCTGTCCACTGGGCCTTTTGTCCCTCCAGTGGTGGAGCTGATCTTTCTGCAGACTTCCTGAAGTTAAAGACTTCCCAGAGAAATGCTCCTCTGGAGAACAGAGTGAAAGCTGCCTCCTGCTGGCTGTCTGACTGCATTACATCATGCTTTCTTTCTTCTCAAAGCCTCAGCACATGACCGGCATCTTTAATTATTAACTCTGGACACTTTTATATATATATATATATATATATATATATATATGGTCATTCTCTCACATAAACACATATACTGTATATACAGTATATGTGTTTATGTGAGAGAATGACTGTCCCAGGGGTGAAAAGGTAACATCTACCTTCATTAGCCTCATGTCCCACCCGTCCAGCACGCTAAGTGACACAAATCAAACACACCTGCTGTGATTCAGAAACATGACGAAGTTGATTCAAAACTTCACAAAGATATTAGCACAGTGTCTTTTAATATATATTCTACAACAGGACTCAAGAGATGGCTGTTAACATGTATGCTTTCAGTATCTTAGACAAATTATTGTTATTGAAAAGATTTGAGTTCAGTGTGATTTTTTTAATCATTATTATTATTTTTGTTTAGTTGTGTAGATTTCCACCCTCCACACCAGATGTCAGCGGTAATTCACCAAGAAGAAGAAGAAGAAGAAGAAGAAGACACTTGCTGCCATGTTACTTCTCCAACAGGTGCATGCTGGTTGAGGCTAACATGCTAAATGCTAACATGCCGATGGATGATCCTCCACTTCAGGTTCAGACAGGTGAGTTCAACAACACGCTCTCTGGGATGGATGGTACTGTTCAGAGGTGTGTATGTGTGTGTGTGTGTGTGTGTGTGTGTGAGACAAAAAGTAACATCTACCGTCAAGATCAATGCCGTTTCTGTCTTTGGAAAAAGGTTTTTTCTCAATGGTCAGCATAAACTCTCCCACAGTATTTATAGTAATGTGTGTGACTGTTGCAGAAGTGTAATCCAGTGGTTAATGAGCAGACTGTTGGAAATCTGAGCATGTTTAGAATATGAGGCCAAGATTGAACCTGTAAATCTGTCTTATTGCTCCACATGTAATACAGTTTTCATTTTTAAAGTCCCCCACCAGACACGTTTTAGAGATACTTTGCTATGATTAATATTGTTTTCTCACATAAAAAGTTTTAAAAGAACAACTGAAAAGTGGCTGGAATCACATCTACTTTTCTCCATCACTGAGACATTCTGGATCTGGCCTCAACACCGACCGGTGGTGGGCAGACTAGACTAAATGTAGGATTTCTTTAGCCTTAAGTGACAGGTGATACAACTGTGCATGCCTCATAGGTAAAGGATGTTGTTTAAAAGTAATGCTGGAGTGAACCAGAGTGTCCCATTTCTCAACTGAGGATCCATCTGTCCTCGCATCTCCCCCGTGTTTTAGGGCCCAGATTCCCGTCGCCTTTGTCTTGGCCAAAAAATTGCACTTGAACACACCGCAAAGCCTATAGCTGACGCCTAACTACCACGTACGTTCTGCGCATGCGTGAGAAGAAGTAACTCTCCATGCCAACGGGCGGCGATAATTTATTCGTCGTTCAAAAAGGCCAAAACCAGAAACCAGACAGGACTGTGGATATATAAACTATCATGATATGGGAAGACTATTTTCTCACTGCTCATAATTTAGGTCATTTTTCAAGGAAAATATTCGTACAAAAGTAGCAAAATATGAGGATTCAAATGTAATAAAGTGCAAGTGCTCATATTATGTTTTTTGGCTTTTTCCCTTTCCTTTATTGTGTTATATATCTTTTTTGTGCATGTCATAGGTTTACAAAGTGAAAAAAGCTAGGTACCGCTCATGTGCGACTGCCCAGCAATGTGCAGTACAACAAAAATATGTTTTTTTTTGAAAATTAAACCATGTAAACCTATTCTGATATAACCTCTAAATACAATCATGAACCTGAAAATGAGCATAATATGAGCACTTTAACTAGTAATCCCATGTCAGTTGTATAATTCACATTATTTCATAACACATTTCCTTTTACAAACATCATGTCATTCTACATTGTAGATAATAAATACAGTTTTAGTCTTATTTAACGACAGACTTGTCACCTCAGTTCCCCTGAGATATGATTAGCTACATCAGATGATTTAATAAATACAACAGTATTCAGACTTTAATCAACTCCATAGTGTAAACCTCACATTAGCAGCCTCTATAAGCTTATACAAATGATACAAAGGGATGAGAAAAAAAAACAACAATACAAAACAAACAAATGAAATGCCTGACCTGACCAAACACACAAACCGATAACAGGTACAGAAGAAGAACGCTTCACACCTCATTATAAAATACTAGTAGGCATGTTTAGAATGGCTTGGCTTATAAAATACTAGTAGGCATGTTTAGATTGGCTTGGACACGTAGTAGTAACATACTGTACAATAGAGACAGCAATATAAATATAGGCACATATCAACATATACAAAAATACAAAAATACAAATAAGACATAATATCAAGACAAGTACACATGGAGTGGGATGAAGAGTGCAAAAAGTAATAATGCAAAGCAGTGTGCAAGATGCATATTGGAATGAACTATGACATCTTACATCAACCATACACCAATCTTAGTTTGTTGTTTGATAGAAAACAGTTCCTCTCTACTGAAAATAATCCGGTTTACATGGCTAGTTTCCACGAAAATAAACAAAAACAACACAAACGAGAGAGAGCGTTTTACTGAGGCCACCATCTGCGGCGCCATCTTGTCTCTTTTTTTTTGCATTGTATTAGAGTTGAAAATCACCTTGAAGTAGCCTACATTGCGCTGATAATGCCTTCTTTTTACTTTAACTAAACATTTGCAGCAGAACTGGTACTCTGCAGTCACAGCCGGTTTACCACACGGCCACGTTCAGACTGCAATGCTCTATGGCGATTATTTGGTTTTTTTGGGGGGGTGGGGAGCTTTTCCCTTTATTTGAAATCCACCCAAGAACAAATGGCCCAAAAATATATATAAATCCAAACAAACTGGAGTCTCCCCATTCTAACTAACTAAACTCATCCCTAGTCTTCGGACAGGTACAGGTGGTGGGTATTTATTCACTATAAACCATTTGGTCTGAAAAAGCCCCTGGTATGCAGTTACCCTCACAACACCACAGATGTGATCCCAAGCATATAGCTCCAACCACTTTCCCTGTCACACTAAAGAAGCCCCCTGCAACAGACTCTCTAATAGAACCTGCTGCTACGAGCCCCCATGTCATGACCTGGCTCAAAAGTATGACAAAATGTGGAGCACACACATGTTTGCTCAATTAAATCAAATGTATTTAAATAAACAAAGGTAATCTTGCAATCAGTGTATCAGTAATGTGTGTAGTGTATGGATGTGTGAAGGTGTAGCAATGTTGGAACGCAAAAGTAACTCAACCCAAAGTCCAAACAAACTAAGCAACCTTGAGGAGGGAGAGAGGAAGAGTGACTGCCCAGGCACTCCTATTTATGGACATGTGAGCAATCAGTTCCTCCAGGTGTCAATCATCAGTCCTTATCAGCCAATAACCAGATCCCAGCAACAAAAGGGACCTAATAGGTCTTAAGGCCTAGGAGCCGTCACAAAACCCAAGAGCCAAATCCTGAAAAAAATCCCCTGAGTCAGCTGATGGTGAAGCTATCTAACCAGGCTCCTATCAGCACTGGTTCATAACAACACAACAGAACAAGACTAATTATGAATCATTCAAAAGAACAATATTTAGAACATTGGAGAAAGCAAACAAAGTAGACTAAATTGTTATCTGACAGAGTATCTGAACACTGTCAGAGATACAAAGAAGAGACGGATCCTGACTAAATACAGGCTCAGTGACCACCAACTGGGTCAGACACAGATGCACTTCCTCCTCCACTGGGAAAAAGTTTCACACCTGTAAAAATCCAAGCGTACCAAATTGCGTCATTACAAATCACGCAAGAACGTCGACTCCTCTTATTGGTCGGATGTGTCTGGGGGCGGACGCAAGAAAGTAAATACAGGAAGAAGGTCCTGTGTTCTGGTCTAGTGGTCAAACCTCATTTCATTAAAATGATCAGACATTGTTACGCGAGTCATGTTACTACGTCTGATTTGGTCACCGAGACTTCGCTCTGCTCTGCCGGCGTCTGTCTTCAATTTTAACAGCAGCTGGTTTGACCACAGAGATGTGAGTGATGAACGGCAAGCTTGACCTCAGTCTATTTCTGTGATAGAAACACTGCAAGCTGCTACACTGTCAGAAATAATGTGCAAAATTTGTACCTTAAGGGGTCCAACAGCTTGTCACTGGGGCAGTACCCTCGAAGGTACATCAATTATACCCCTTTACAAGGGTACATACTTGTTCTCTTACAGTTTGTACCCTTTGGGAGCAAATGTGTACCCCCTGGGGACAATAATGGACATAATGCTCTAGGACTATGAATTTGAGAACTTCATAATTTCCTTGACAGCCCTGAGGCACTAGCCATCCCATCCCCCAACATAATTTTGGTCACACCATGGGTCACACACTGACATCTTTCTTATAGTACCCCTATATGTTCGAAAAATGGTACAGACATGGACCCTTTCTCACGTTTGTACCCTTTCAACCTAGAAAAAGTACAAATGTGTACCTTATGGATCAACTATGACCCTTTGGGGGTACATCGCCAGCAGTTGTACCTCAGAGAACATAAATGGACCTCAACCATACCTTTATTTCTGACAGTGTACAGTTGGTGCGGTTCGAGTACGGATCACATTCTCACCACAAACGAACCGCTCCAGAGTTTGATTGAAAGCGCACCAAGACCTCTTCAAGCAGGTCTCGGTATGCTTGTTTGGTCCGCTTTTGTTGCGCACCAGAGTTTGATTGCCGCATTCTCACCTGCCCTGACGAACTGCACCGGTGGGACAAACAAACTCTAGTTGGATTCAACCGAACTAAAGGCTGTCGGTGTGAAAACGCACTTAGGGCCCTATCTTGCACTCAGCGCAATTGCCTTTGTACACCGACGCATGTATCATTCCTATTTTGCACCCGACGCACACTGGACTTTTCCCTCCACAGACGCACGTCAGTAAATTAGGGACTGAATTTGCGCTCCCGGGGGCGGTTCAGCGAAAAGAGGGGTGTGTAGGCTCAAACATTCCCTAGTGCTATTTTGCAGTTTCAGAAAACATTTCTGCCACTGACCAGGAAAAACCTAGTCTAAAGTCAGTGGCGCTAGTCTAAAGTCAGTGGCGCGTTATTCAGATGCTATTTTAGAGGCGCATGCTTGGCCATAATGTAGCGTGTGCGCAGCGTGCATACACTTTGCTTCTCTCATCTACACGGACGCAGCAGTTCCCATTTTTGCAAACCATACATAAATATAAGGAAAAGTATTACTGAAAATGCGCTTCAGGTGTTATATATAGATGGATAGGTCAGGAGGCACTTTAAAGTACAGTCCTCAAAAAGTTGCAGCAGTCTTTGTGACTTGTTGTGTTTTACACGACATTTCCATGAATCATGGATGTGTTGATGACATAAATGGGGAAATATTAGAGGACTTAAGGAGACGTGATGATGAACTACGGTGGGATTGGACACTCCGGCGGGATCTGCTCCGGGAATGGTAATGCGCGATGCGCTCCTGGTGGAGCGGGTGGATGGAAATGGAGTGGGGGGAGGAGGAAGGGGCACAACAGGAGCAGGTGGTGCGTTTAGAGGCCCACGCTCCATGGCTACAGCAATCTCTCCAGACTTGAGGAGATGCGCCCGAGACATCGCCACCCGGTCAAGACGGGCATTTATTACTTGCCGCATCCTGCTGTTAAAGGGAATATGAGATGACGCTCTGATTGGTTTATTGCACATTACGCCGAAACCACACCTAGCTACTTCAGACCAACACATTTTAGATATGCGTCGGGCGCAAAACTCATTTATCCCGCCGATAACAGCGCCCAAGATCTGCCCACAAAGCTACTTGATACTTGCACGTTTGATACTTAGAGATTTACACCTTGGAAAAATAGCCAAAAAAATAAAACTTCCCAAAGTTAACACTAGAAAAGAAGCTGGAAATTCTCCTAGGAGAAATAACAGCAGCTCCACTGCTACATATGTATCTGCCTGCCACAACCTGAGGGACTCACCACCACTTCAGGATCCCAAAATGACAGGCAAAACACTGGAATGGATATGTGGCGTTATTTCATATAACAAGCGGGAGACACTGATGTATGAAACTGCCAACTAGATTGATTTACTTGTTAATCAAAGATGTATATATATTTTAGGTTGTTAGAAATAAAAATCTAATTAATTCATTCGATTTGATCTCAAAATTTAAAAAAAGCAACAGAGACTATTTCTAGTCCCTGTAAGTTGTTAAACAAGTGTAGCGGCGGGCGCTTCATCAGTAGCAGCAGGAGGGACTGATGGGGTGTTACGTCTTCTACATGTCAGGACAGCAACAGCTACAAGAATCAGTCCAACTGGAACACCTGCTGCCAGTCCAAGGTATAGGCCTACAGGAGAGGAGTTTCCATCCTCAGGGACATCATTGATGGAGTTTTCATCCTTGGGGTGTCCACCGTTTGAACCTGAAGATGAATAAAACACACAAGTCAGTAAATGTGTGATAGTGGAGCAGTCTTCATCCTCTCTGATGTTAGAAACTGCAGCTACAACCTGATACTCAGACTCAAAACTCTCTGAGAGAGACTACCTCACCTGGCTCTGTAACCTGCAGACGGATGGTTCTGATTGGCTCAGAGTCAATAATGGCTCTCTTTTTACGTCTGAAATCATCTGGTGCAACGCGACACTCGTATGTTCCAGCGTCGTTAATGTTCACATTCTTCAGAATTAAAGACACGTCTCCGGCTTTCAGATCTCTGTCCACCAGCTCCACCCTGTCCTTAAAGGATGGATTCTGGTAGGTTGGATCCAGGTGTCCATCTCTGTAAAAGAAGACATACTCTGGCTCCAGGTCAGCTCTGCTCCACTCTACAGCTCTGATGGAGGAATCATCAGCCTGACATGGAAGAGTGGCATTCTGTCCAGGGCGCACGGTTACCACAGTCACGTCTGAAAAACAATAATAAACTACTATTAATAATAAAAAGTCATGTTATTTCAACAGTTCTCTACAGGTGTGTCCCTGCAGAAGGTCTCTGTAGAGTCTCACCTGATGGAGACGTTCACTGATCTGTCACAACTGCAGAGATATCACAGGACTTTATTACCACAGGTCAACTCTTTAGAAGGCGTATAAGGTTGTTACACATGAAGGTGATTCCACATTAAATCTATTTACTTCAACATATTTCATTCAAAGCAACAGTGTGTCTTTAAAAGCATGTCATTGTTTGATTTAATCTGATCTCTTTCACAGTCAGCGTCTGTAAACAGTAGCGGTTTTTGGCACGGGCAAACCAGGCAGCCTCTGTGCCGCAAAGCAGTTATCTGTTATCTATCATTTCATTGTGTGGTGAATTGGCAAACCGGTGCCCCCCCTGCAGCTGCAGGCGCCCTGCTTGCTGAGAGAGGAACATCTCGCTGCAGACCGCGGGAAGGCGAATGTCAAGCCCCTCCTTCCCACAGGCTGCAGAGAGACGTACTTGTGCACAGAAGCCGTGTGAGAAAGGAAAAGGGGAGGGGGGCGCGGGGGACAGTTCACCTCTGGGTCTCGCAAATGGAACGGTCAGGACAAGGTGGGGAACGGGGGACCACGAGCCTCCTTGAGCTCATCACTTTTATGCATGATAAGGATCTATCGGAGATCTACCCCAACTTTTGGACTGCTCTGAGGATTGCACTTACTCTGCCAGTCACTATGGCTCCAGCAGAGAGGAGCTTTTCAACACTAAAGTTGATCAAGTCATACCTGAGGTCAACCATGCACAGCACTAAATAACATACATAAGTGTCCTGATGTAGGAAATGTTTGTGTTTCCAGCACAGGTTGAACTGTTGCATCAGATTGCTGTCACTGCTGAGTGCAGCGCACTTTCTTCCTCTTTAATTCAGCCTCTTACGGTGCCTCCCTCTCTCCCCTTTTTTACACAACAAGCCTTTTGAAAAACTGCGGAGGACTGGATAGGTTATAATCTAGGGGGCAGACGGCGATCACCTTTTGGCACGACAACGGCAGTTGTTAAGCTGAAATCATTTCTTGTTACTCAAGTTTCAAGTTTCACTTCATCCTTAGAAAAGGAAATGTAGTGTGCAGCAGGATATCTAAAACACATACACAGAAAAAAAGCACCACCAGATGCCAACAACATTGTAAACACAACACAGGACACACAACAACACATCATAATAGTCACAGGAATAAAAGAGTCCCTGGCACATCTAGTTCTTAACATAAGCAGCCTAAAACGGCGACATGAGGGGAGCAGATTAAACTCCCCAAAGAGTGGGTGATCAGGGCAGTTTAAAATGAGTTTAGCCTTACCCCTGACCCATTCATCATATATATGTTGTAGCTGTGGTAGCTGTACCCCGACCTCCTTAGACGCCACGTTTACCAGCTTTGTTAGCTTACGCTTGCTGATCATTGGAAGACCACTTTACCACACCACAATAAAAAAAAATCAAGACTAATTCAATAAAACACTGGTAGAACAAAGCCATCAGAGTCCTGCACACGCTGAATGATGTCATCTTCCTCAAGAAGAAAAAGTCTCTGTTGGGCCTTTTTACAAGCAGCATCTGTGTTGCTCTCAAAAGATAATTTGCTGTCAATGATTTTTTTGCTGTCCTAAATATTTATATTCACCGACTGTTGTCACACCACACTTGATGCATGAGGTGACGGATGAATCAATCAGCGCACATTACATGGCTATATGACAACTTTGACTGCTTGTTTTGTTGTTATTGTCTCCTGCATGACAAGCTTTAGTGATTATTGAATCTTCAAGCGCTTAAACAAATGTTAACCAGATAATGCAAACTGAGAATATTCTATTCCCGCACGTTAAACATGTCCGGCATTTGGAGCAAAACAAACCGCTTGAAAGTCGGTTGGAAAGTTTAGCGAGGAACGCTGATTTTAAACCTCCTGCTTCAATAAACACATGGGCGCGAGGCTTGTCTGTCACAACATAGTGGTCATGTAAGGCAGCCAAAACATCCTTTCATTTTTTTAGTTGACTAATGTGTGAAAACATCCATTATAGAAACAGTGGTTACATAACCAGTCACAGTTTAACCACGAGTGAGTTCCTCTACCTGATCTACAAATATCACCTACAACAACCCGTAAATACTCAATATAATCAGTTTGTCTACATAAATCTTTTCAAAATCAAAGCTGATATTTACCCAAAGCTGCTTCAGACAGAAGAAAAAACAGGAAAAGAAATGCAGTCATGAGAGCGGAGAGAGTGGTCATCTGCTGTCGTCTTTCTCTGTTCTCTCCCTCACTTGATCTGTTGTTTTTACTACAAGACACACTATATGGTTTGGGTATCGGAGCCAAGTGCCACCCTGATTGGTGGAGGGTACTAGCTTTGAGTCTTTTGATACCACACACTCCACCCACTAAGTGTCATTTTGTTCTCTGATTACAGATTCCCAGACAGGAAATGTGACACCGTACAGACTTCATTTCCATCCTCAGTAGAGCTCTAACTGAAGCAAAGGCCTACTGTACCACCATCTACTACACTGTACTACCCTCTACTACACTGTACTACCCTCTACTACACTGTACTACCCTCTACTACACTGTACCACCCTCTACTACACTGTACCACCCTCTACTACACTGTACTACCCTCTACTACACTGTACCACCCTCTACTACACTGTACCACCCTCTACTACACTGTACTACCCTCTACTACACTGTACCACCCTCTACTACACTGTACCACCCTCTACTACACTGTACCACCCTCTACTACACTGTCCCACCATCTGCTATACTGCATACTGTAAATACACTCTTCTATTGCTTTATATAAATAATCATTACAGTGATTTACTTTTGCAATAAAAAATATAATACCAAAAACTATACAATAATACAACATGGCTCTTACAGATGGGGTGTTTTGGTTCAGGAGCTTTAGTTTAATACATTTTCATACTCAAAGTTATTCTGCAGTTTGAATGAAACCTGTGACTATAAAGAAGATGAAGCAGTAAGAGATCAGTTACAGCAGCAGAGGAAGCAGCAGCCATCTTTATGGGTCACAGCTGAATGTGAAATGTTTTGCAGTCAGGAAAAACTAAATGTCATTGTGAGGGGGGTAACCTTACCTGGGTTAATTGGTATGGTAACCAGATAATCCTTTGTTGTTTATTCCCAAAACCTGAGTTAAACATGCAGATTGCAGATTGCATATGTGCGTTCTGAAATTAAACAGAAAGAGAAATGCTTTTGAATGTAATTTGAATCCAAACATAAGGAATGTGACAGAAAACTTAACTTTATATTTATGTATTTCTAAGACATCAATCATTTAACCAAACAACAACTCATAGCTTACATCATGTTTGTCCTTATTGATGCCCACATCAGGGGGGTTAAAGATGGTCCAAATTCTGGTTTCTGAACCTGAACCCGACCATTTGTTCTAAATATCTGTCCGAACCCGGCCCGGCCCGTCGGGTCCCGTCGGGACCCGTCGGGACCCGTCGGGCTTGGGTCGGGTATCCATGCCTTAATTCAAAGACCTTCATTGTGACTGAATTCAAAGCCACAGGTCTATAGTCATTCAGTCCAATGATGGAGGGTTTCTTGGGGACTGGGATGATGGTGGAGCTTTTGAAGCATGAGGGGACTTCGCACAGCTCCAGTGATCTGTTTCCCTCTCAAACCTGCAGTAGAAGGCATTCAGATCATCCGCAAGGCCATTGTTCCACTGGCCTCAGCAGTCATTTCAGTGGTATACAACTTGTGTCTTTGTTCAATGTAACTTGGCTCACAGCCGGAGACGCCCTGAAGCAATAAATAAACTCTGAACAACATCACGATTAATTCTAAAGCAACCAGACTGTCAATGTTTAAAATTCCTGATCAGATGTAAGTTCAAGCTCAAAAACTTTGCCTCAATATTTGGAATTCCAATGATTGAGTCCTGTTATCATGTTACAGGAAAAGGACCTGCAGTGATTATCAGTGAGAGAGGAGGAGATTATCATACTGCTGCTGCTGCTGCTGATCAGAGACAGGTCAGGTTTGACTGCTGATGACTAAAGTCAGAGTAAACAGTCAAATGGCGTCCTACCCCACAACACATTGGTCAGGGTTTTATTATGAAGGACAAAGGTCAGTTTGAAAGATTTTCTCAGATTTTGAGAGCCGTTCGTCTTGCTCATCCCGCTCGTCATTTCCAGGTTAGCACTTCACCAATCAGATTGGTCATCGAGTCCGACTGCCCACCTTCCGATTCAACATGTCAGGTCGGCCAAAATGAAGGCCGACGGCTCCTCCAGCTGACGACGGCACAGAACACACCGAGCTGTGTTTCTTGGATCAGTTCCAACAAGTTATTCTGTCTGAATGCAAAACATGTTACGTCACATTTAGGTTCTTGACTGACTAAACAAACACATACCGATTTAGACACACCTATATACATAATACAGTCTTCAGCGTCATTATAAAGAAATAAAATAAAGATGATCTGAGAGCTGATTCCAACTGTGTTTGGTCCAAATGGTCCACAGAGAGAGAATCATTTTTTATTCCTAACTTGTATATACGTTGTATGTACATTCTTTCCTTTGTATATTTTTTTTATCTTTATTTTTTTCACAGTATTTATGTATTGTTTATTGTCTATTATGTTTGTGTGCTGTGTGTCTGATATTTTGCTGTTGTGGCACAGACATTTCCCAGGATGATTGTTTCCATGCACCTGTTGTACAGTGACAGCTCCTTGTGGAATAAAAGAATCTATCCTCTTCTGGAGATGTAGCAGTGGAACATTTTATTAATGCTGCTGCTGGAGAAATAGCACTATGTATCATGGGAGAATTCATGTTGTTGTTACCCACAGACACAAATGAGATGATCAGATATTGAACTGAACTGTAAATGTAGTTGTTTGCTGTGAAACTTCAACAGTCTGTTCAGACATACTGTATAATAAACCGCATCCTCTTAGTCTGACTCAGACTGAGAGGGTGGGGGAGGTGCAAAGTTAAATGTGCTTTCAACCATTTCAAAACATATATTATGGTTCACTCCATATAAAATATTAACTCGATCAAACACACAAACAGATGACATGTTGAAGAGCTCTCTACACCTGATTAGAAGATATTTGGTGGCTGCTCCGTCTGCTGATATTTACAACTAAAGAAACATCATTTCCTGTTAAAAGCTTGCTGTAATATATCAGCTCTGAGTACAGCTGGGCTGAAGTAATGGATTACATTTGCTCATTTAATGGAGTAAAGTATTTCTGTGTTCTGCTGCTGAGTTTATAATGTCTGAACATCTCTGTTTTCTGCTTCATTCTGCTCTTAAAGAACATTTTAACTGACTTATCTTTTATCTGAGCACAATTTTGATATCAAATAAGTAGCCTAACTTTGTTTTTTACTACAATTAATTCATATTAAAAGTACTTTTAGTTAAGTAACTTAGTTTTTCTTTAAAGCAACAGTTTATTTGAAGTGAATCTCTTTTAGTCTGACCCTCCTCTGGGACCATCTCATCATGGAGACCCTACAGGAGCTCAGAGCTCCAGATAATACAGATCCCAGACTCAGATACATAACGGATGGTTCTGATTGGCTCAGAGTCGATGCCTCTTTTTCTGTCTTGAACCAGCTGATGCAACCTGGCACTCGTATGTTCCAGTGTCGATGCTGCTCACATTCTTTAGAATTAAAGATGTTTAATATTAATATGTTTCTGCCCATCAGGTCTTTGCCCACCAGCTCAACCCTGCCATTATAGGATGGATTCTGTTTGTCTTCTACTTTACCTTTGAGTAAGAGGAGGAGGTCTGGCTTCGGGTCAGCTCTTCTCCACTCTACAGCGTCAATGAAGGAATCAGCAGCCTGACATGGCAGAATGACAATGTGTACAGTTTGCACGTTTAACACAATCAGGCCTGAAAAACAATAATAATCATTAATAAATAATAAATATAATATGTTATTTTAAAAGGATTCCACAGCCAGGAGTCTCCATATGGCCTCTGTCCCAAGACTTTATTCCCACAATATCAACAAGTTGGCGCTAAGACACGTGACGTCAACTTTATAGACCAGAAAAGGGGTCTGGTATGGGTGCATGTTTAGCTCCTAATTATGCTAACTTGTTTTTAGGACTATGGGAGGAACAACACATTTTTTTCTGTCAACAACCCATTCAAAGAAATGACTTTTTATTGTTTATTAATGTTTGTTATTGTTTTTCAGACCTGACTGTGGTAACAGTGCACCCTGGAGATGATGTCATTCTGCCATGTAAGGCTGCTGATTCCTTCATCAGAGCTGTAGAGTGGAGCAGAGCTGACCTGGAGCCAGATATCATCCTCTTATACAGTGATGGACACTTGGAAACAGATTAACACAATCCATCCTTTAAGGACAGGGTGGACCTGGTGGACAGAGATCTGAAGGGCGGGAACGTGTCTTTAATAAGAATGTGAGCAGCATCGACAACGGAACATACAAGTGTGGAGTTAAAGCAGGTGGTCCAAGACGTAAGAAGAGAGACAGTGACCCAATCAGAATCATCAGAACCGTCCATCTGCAGGTTACAGAGCCAGGTGAGTGATATATATCATGTTGTAGCTGCAGTTTCTAACATCAGAGAGGATGAAGACTGCTCCACTATCACACCATCACACACTTAATGACTCATATGTTTTTTTATCTTCAGGTCTGGACAGCGAAAACACAATGAATGATGTCCCTGAGGATGGAAACTCCTCTCCTGTAGACCTATACGGTGGACTGGCAGCAGGTGTTCTGATTCTTGTAGCTGTTGCAGTGGTTGGTGTCCTGATATATAAAAGACATAAGAAGAAGAGATCAGGAGTGTCTGCTGATGATGTTGAGGTAGGACACTGTTTAGCTCCTCTAACAACTGAGGAGAACTGAGATCATGTGCAGATCTGGTGTTGGGTCTGTTTCTCCCCTCTGTGAATCTCCACCTCATCGTGGTGGGGGGTGGGGGGTGGGGGTGGTTTGGGTGTATCTGAGTCTGGGATCTGTATTATCTGGAGCTCTGATGGTCCTGTAGGGTCTCCATGATGAGATGGTCCCAGAGGAGGGTCAGACTAAGAGTGATTCAAATCAACTGTCTACCTTTACCTTTTACATCTAGAGATCTAGAATGTTTTACTTGAGTAAAAGTACTGTTGCTTCAAAGAAAAAGAAAAGTTAGGTGACTTAAAGATTTACTGCGTAACTTTTTGATATTAATGAACGTCCGTTACATTCAAGCCCGTTACCAAATGAGTTGCTACAAAGCTAATTAAGACTATCAGCTCCACACAACTCTCTCTGTATTTCTCAGTAGGACTATGTTCAGAAGATTGTGGCGTCCGGTGACTTTCCCGCGCAGACACTGCGATAGTTAACTCTTCTGAAGAGTCCATCATTTTTAATTTTTTAATTTTTGAAAGATAATTTTCTGGGCACTTTAGGCCGTTATTATATTATTTTTATAGGGCAGCTGAAGACATGAAAGGGGAGAGAGAAAGGGGGGGGAATGTGCAATCACCGAAGGCTTGTATCATGAGGATTCACTGACAGTTTTGTTGAAAAATATGCTCAGATAAAAGTAAAACACAAGTTATTCAAATGTTCTTTAACAGCAGAATAAGGTTCAGACAATATAAACTCAGCAGCAATACACAGAAATACTTTGTTCCATTAAATGAGCAAATGTAATAATAATGTACTCAGGGCTGATATATCACTGAGAGCTTTTAACAGAAAATGATGTTTCTTTAGTTTCTATATATCAGCCAAACATCACCAAATATCTTCTAATCAGGTGTAGAGAGATCTTCAACATGTCTTCTGTTTGGTGTTTGATCGAGTTGATTGCACAATTTATATGGAGTTTTACATTTTAGTTTTCTGCTCTTTTAAACTGAGGAGTTGATGACATTGTGAATATTGTTGTTATTGTAATTATAAAATCATCTGATGATCAGAATATCTCAGGGGGACATAGAGGACCAGTCTGTCTCTAAATAAGACCTTAAACTGGATTTATTATCTATGAAATAGAATTACATGATGTTTGCAAAAGGAAATGTTATGAAATGTGAATTATACCAAAGTGATGATCTTTGAAAGCAGTTGATAATTATTTATTATGAATGAATGGATGAAATAATAATGATCAGAGACATGATGGAAGTTGATAACTCAGTTTTAACATTCAGATATATTAATGTGCTTTAAACTGTTTTAGTCTTTTATCTTATTTTAATAAATACTTTATTTTTGCTACATTTGGATCCTGAAGTTGTTACTTTTATATATTCATTGTTGTGTGTTTTTTATTCTTTGAACACAAATAAAGCCGCTCCAAATATCCAACCTCATATTGTTTGTGTGTTATATTAATATTTTAAATGTGTTCAGGAGCACAAACGTGCACAAATATAACTTTAACTGCTAATATTCTACACTGGTACTGTATATTTGTGCCACCCCACGGTGCAGTGCAGTGAGTCAAACATTAACTAAATGTATTAAATATCTGTCTGGTGCATCAGGTCTTGAACAACTCTTGACAGTCTCTTTCTCTGAGCAGCAGATCACTAATAAACACTGCTTATCTTTTCCCCGTAGCTAGATGATTAAAGTATTTCAGCTTGAACTCCGATCTGATCAGGATTCAAACACTGACTGTCTAGTCGCTTTAAGAGAGAGATGTGATGTTGTTCTTAGTTTAGTTTCCTGTTTCTGGCTGTGAGCCCAGTTCCCCTGAGTGTGGCCTTTGTTAGTCATAGTATACAGTATATGGTATCAGACTGCTACATTGAGCCATCAGTTGGGTCAGCTGAGGTAAGACACAGTATTTCTCAGCTTTAGACTCCAGAGAACTAGTCCTCACCTTTTTATTTCAAAGTTAAAAGTTTATATCTGTCTGAACTTAACAGCTGAGCTGCTCTGCTGCACACAGAGATGAGTCTGCCACAATAAATCTCCCAACGTCTAATATAATCCTTCATAATAAAAACCTGACCAACGTGTTTTGGGGTAAAAAGCCATTAGACTGTTTACTCTGACCTTAGACAACAGTCAGACCAGACCTGTCTCTGATAAGCAGCAGCAGCAGCAGCATGATAATCTCCTCCCTCACTGATAAACACTGCAGGTCCTCTCACTGGAACATGATAACAGGACTCAATCATTGGAATTTCATATATTGAGGCAACGTTTTTCAGCTTGAACTGAGATCTGAGATTCTAAACACTGCCAGTCCGGTTGCTTTGAGAAAGAATGATGTTACATGAATGTATGAATGATGTTCCTAGTTCAGGGTGCTTTCTGGCTGCGAGCCCAGTTCCACAACACTGAACTGTGACAGGAGCTGCAGGAGGTTATCAGTCTGATCAGCTGAGGGAAGGCCCAGAGTGTGTTACAGACTCATGTTTTTATTTCAAAGTTTAAACTTTCTTTATATCATTTATCACAGCATGCACTTATAGACAGCATATGAGACAAAAACGGTGGACTTGGTTTAGAATGTGAAAAAGGATTCAGGTGCAGTAAATTTCATTTCTTTAGAAGAACCTGAACCTGTTGAATCTGTACAGAGACACACAGAGGATCAGGTGTGTCTTAGACACCGTCCAACACAGAGACTCAGTTGGATGCTGTCCATGTCCTCTGTGTGTCTTTGTGTTTTTAACCTGCAGCATCTCATCATCATTTTCCTCTTTAAGGTCTTTGTTATAAACAGGGAGCTCCCATTACAGTTTGTTTCTCTGATAACACTCAAGAGTTAATAATGAAAGAAAAAGTGATTTAATATAATTTATTTGAAGAGCTTTACAGTGCAAAGGATGAAGTAAACATGCAATCAACAACTGAAGAACTGATCATTTAGTCAAACAGCTTGTAATGATTATTTATATGAAGGAATAGAAGAGTGTCTGTACAGTATGAAGGGTAAAAGAGGGTGGCTGTTTCTGTCAGATGTTTAACTGAACTCAACACTAAATATGATCTATAGAAGCAGATATTATGACTATGACTCTCTACTTTGTGTCTGTGGTTAACAACAACATGAGGTCTCCCATGTACAGCACATTTAATAAAGCTTAACTGGTTGACGGTGAGAAAAAAGAATAATTGATATGGAGATGCTGCTTGGTTGTGAAAAACATGGTACCCAAGTACTGTTAATTGGATATGGTCCAAAGAGGAAGTGTGAAACACTTAATTCTGTTATTATTCTATTACAGCCCTTTCAGTGAACTCCAGACTGTTTTCTGTGTGTTTCTTTGGATTTGCCAGGAGATTTAAACATTGACAGTCTGGTTGCTTTAGAAATAATGGTGATGTTGTTGAGAGTTTAGTTTGATTCTCTCTCTGTGGACCATTTGGACCAAACACAGTTGGAATCAGCTCTCAGATCATCTTTATTTTATTTCTGTATTATCAAGCTGAAGACTGTATTATGTATATAGGTGTGTCTGAATGTGTGTGTGTGTGATTTAGTTTAATATATTTGTCTTGTTGTTGAATCTCAGTTCAGCTTTGTGTGTGTGTGTGTGTGTGTGTGTGTGTGTGTGTGTGTGTGTGTGTGTGTGTGTTTTAGTTTTATATATTTGTCTTGTTGTTGTTGGAACTTAGCTTCATGGCTGTGTCTTTGACAGAAGAATCTAAATGTGACATGTTTTACATTCAGATAAAATAACTTGTTGGAGCTGATCCAAGAAACACAGAAACATGTTTAGTTGCAGACAAACTGCTGATCTGATAGAAAACAGATGCACTGAACTGTATGTAAAATATAAATGAACTCTTTTCACATATTGATGCATTAATGCAGTTCTGTTTCTGTCTGTCCACTGGGCCTTTTGTCCCTCCAGTGGTGGAGCTGATCTTTCTGCAGACGTCCTGAAGTTAAAGCCTTCCCAGTGTAATGCTCCTCTGGAGAACAGAGTGAAAGCTGCCTCCTGCTGGCTGTCTGACTGCATTACATCATGCTCTCTTTCTTCTCAAAGCCTCAGCACATGACCGGCATCTTTAATTATTAACTCTGGACACTTTAATATATATATATATATATATATATATATATATATATATATATATATATATATATATATATATATATATATATATATATATATGTGTGTTTATGTGAGAGAATGGATGAATGAATGAATGAAAAGGTAACATCTACCTTCACTAGCCTCATGTCCCACCCGTCCAGCACGCTAAGTGACACAAATCAAACACACCTGCTGTGATTCAGAAACATGACGAAGTTGATTCAAAACTTCACAAACATATTAGCACAGTGTCTTTTAATATATATTCTACAACAGGACTCAAGAGATGGCTGTTAACATGTATGATTTCAGTATCTTAGACAAATTATTGTTATTGAGAAGATTTGAGTTCATTGTGATTTTTTTTTAATCATTATTATGTAATTCACCAAGAAGAAGAAAAACACACCTGCTGCCATGTTACTTCACCAACAGGTGCATGCTGGTTGTGGCTAACATGCTAAATGCTAACATGCTGATGGATGATCCTCCACTTCACCTTCAGACAGGTGAGTTCAACAATTCACCTGTCTGAATGTGAAGTGTAATCCAGTGGTTAATGAGCAGACTGTTGGAAATCTGAGCATGTTTAGAATATGAGGCCAAGATTGAACCTGTAAATCTGTCTTATTGCTCCACATGTAATACAGTTTTCATTTTTAAAGTCCCCCACCAGACACGTTTTAGAGATACTTTGCTATGATTAATATTGTTTTCTCACATAAAATGTTTTAAAAGAACAACTGAAAAGTGGCTGGAATCACATCTACTTTTCTCCATCACTGAGACATTCTGGATCTGGCCTTAACACCGACCGGTGGTGGGCAGACTAGACTAAATGTAGGATTTCTTTAGCGTTAAGTGACAGGTGATACAACTGTGCACGCCTCATAGGTAAAGGATGTTGTTTAAAAGTAATGCTGGAGTGAACCAGAGTGTCCCATTTCTCAACTGAGGATCCATCTGTCCTCGCATCTCCCCCGTGTTTTAGGGCCCAGATTCCCGTCGTCTTTGTCTTGGCCAAAAAATTGCACTTGAACACACCGCAAAGCCTATAGCTGACGGCTAACTACCACGTACGTTCTGCGCATGCGTGAGAAGAAGTAACTCTCCATGCCAACAGGCGGCGATAATTTATTCGTCGTTCAAAAAGGCCAAAACAAGAAGCCAGACAGGACTGTGGATATATAAACTATCATGATATGGGAAGACTATTTTCTCACCGCTCATAATGTAAGTTCCCTTTTTGGAGAGAAAGAATTGTCAGATGAACAGTTGAAAATGGTACTGGTGTCGTCAGCCTTTGGTCTTTTGTTGGTTAAAGAAGAAAAGTTGAGACGAGGAATAGGCGCATGTGAGGGAAACAAATAAGGTAACGGGATGTACCTGATGTGTACAAGTACAACAGTGGAAACAGAAGGAAATGGTGTGGCGTTGGGATAAACGTGGCACAGCAGACCTGGGGTCAGCACAAAGAACAAAATGTGAACTGCTAATATAAATAAAAACAATGAATATCAGATTCAGAACACTTTATTGATGCTGCTCAGGGAAATTATTCATACAAAAGTAGCAAAACATGATGATTCAAATGTAACAAAGTTCAACTCTTTTTTATGTAAAGTGATCATATTTATGCTTTATGGCTTTTTCCCTTTCCTTTATTGTTATACATCTCTGTTGTGCACGTTATAGGTTTACAAAGTGAAAAAATCTAGATACTGCTCCATGTAAACCTATTCTGATATAACCTCTAAATACAATCATGAACCTGAAAATGAGCATAATATGAGTACTTTAACTAGTAATCCCATGTCAGTTGTATAATTCACATTATTTCATAACACATTTCCTTTTACAAACATCATGTCATTCTACATTGTAGATAATAAATACAGTTTGGAGTCTTATTTAAAGACAGACTTGTCACCTCAGTTCCCCTGAGATATTACTAGCTACATCAGATGATTTAATAAATACAACAGTATTCAGACTTTAATCAACTCCATAGTGTAAACTACACATTAGCAGCCTCTATAAGCTTATACAAATGATACAAAGGGATGAGAAAAAAAACAACAATACAAAATAAACATATGAAATGCCTGACCTGACCAAACACACTGTGTGATGAAGAAGATACTAGTAGGCAGGGGTTGGATTGGCTTAGCCTCCTGAATTGCTGCTTGTAGCTTTCTGCAGTACCATTGTAACCCCGAGGCACTTTGATATGCAACTAACTGTACTGTATACTACAGCGTCACTGTGTAGTTGTACTTCAGAGGAAAACATTGTACTACACGTACCTAAAAGAGAACTTTGCAGATTCAGAGTCTACTCACAAAATATCACAAATAATAATAATAATAATAATAAGATTATTATTTCTTAAACTGTCCAGCATCAGAATCAGATTCATTGCCCCCCCCCCCCCCTCCAAACAACATAAGTGAAAGAGAAAATTATATTTCTCAATTGCACAAATCCTTCATTAGAGCATTTGAAAAACACACTTAAAATAATCCAGTTATTTAACTATTGCAATTACAACAGGAAACACACTTTTTAAGGTGCACAATCTCCACAATGAACACAATTCTGCACAAAATATGACAGTATAGGTTATCAGAACTTAAAATAAATATACACTATAAATGTGCCAACAATATATACAATAATGAAACATTTAACAAGATGAATAAATTAATAAAACGGTATACAACAAGCTCTCTCTCTCTCTCTCTCTCTCTCGCTCTCTCTCTTTATATATATATATATATATATATATATATATATATATATATATATATATATATATATATATTTAAAAAAAAAAAATCATCAGCCACGGGAGCTGATGAAGGTCTTTTCGCTTTTTTCTTTTATTTGAGCCACTTGGGTAACTTTGTTTAATTTTTGCGTTTAGACCATTGCCATAAAAGAAAGGTTTAGACTCGTCTTGCTCCGTCTCTGTGTACTTCCGAGTTCTCCTGTCACCGTGTGTTTATCTTTAGCACCAGGCCCCGCCCCCGCACCGTTGTCCGACTTGTCCATTTCATTGTGAAAGTAGGGGGTCATTAACTTCTGTGTTAAATCTAGTCACACTGATGTGTGGTGGAATGTCTGATCTGAGTTTGTATACAAAGATGATGTTGCGGGTCATTTTAATGTTTTTATGGGGACAAAGACATCTGTGGTGAACTCACCACAGACAGTTGCCTTGGTCATTGAGTCTCAACGGTGCGCTGCTGAGAGTGAACAGGGGAAACACTGGAATGGATATGTGGCGTTATTTTAAATGACCGGGAAACACTGACGTATAAAACTGCCAATCAGATTGATTTACTTATTAATCGAAGATGTATATATATGTTATTTTTTTAGGTTGTTCGATATAAAAATCTAATTCATTCATTCAATTTGATCTCAAAATTAAAAAAAAACAACAACAGAGACTATTTCTAGTCCCTGTGAGTTGTCAAACAAGCGTAGTGGCGGGCGCTTCATCAGTAGCAGCAGGAGGGACTGATGGGGGTCTTACGTCTTCTATACATCACGACAGCAACCACTGCAGCAGTTACAAGAATCAGAGCACCTGCTGCCAGTCCAAGGTCTCGGCCTACAGGAGAGGTGTTTCCATCCTCAGGGACATCATTCATTGAGTTTCCATCCTTGGGGCGTCCACTCTCCTGACCTGAAGATGAATAAAAGACATGAGTCAGTAAATGTGTGATAGTGGAGCAGTCTTCATCCTCTCTGATGTTAGAAACTGCAGCTACAACCTGATACTCACTGAAAAACTCTCTGAGAGAGACTCACTCACCTGGCTCTGTAACCTGCAGACGGATGGTTCTGATTGGATCAGAGTCGATGATGGCTCTCTTTTTATGTCTGAAATCAGCTGATGCAACTCGACACTCGTATGTTCCGTTGTCGTTGATGTTCACATTCTTCAGAATTAAAGACACGTTCCCGTCCTTCAGATCTCTGTCCACCAGCTCCACCCTGTCCTTAAAGTCTGGATGCTGCTGGGTTGAATCACAGTGTCCACCTCTGTAAAAGAGGACGTACTCTGGCTCCAGGTCAGGTCTGCTCCACTCTACAGCTCTGATGGAGGAATCAGCAGCCTGACATGGAAGAGTGGCATTATCTCCAGGGTGCACAACAAGTTTGTCTGAAAAACAATAAAATAATATTGATAAACAATATTAATATTAATAAATTCATAAGTCAATCTTAATTAAAAAATATATTTCGCAAGACATTTCATAGTGTGCAGAGAGAGAGAGAGAGAGAGAGAGGATGAAAGAGAGAAAAATAATAAAAAGTTATTTCATTTAAAAAAAGACATTCACCCAGGAAACAGGTGTTCATGTCCTGAAGAAGTTAAGGAGAAAACACAAGACTTTCACCAGGAAACAGGTGATCATGTCTTGAAGAAGTTAAGGAGAAAACACAAGACTTTCACCAGGAAACAGGTGTTCATGTCTT
This sequence comes from Sander lucioperca, assembly GCF_008315115.2. Taxonomy (NCBI): domain Eukaryota; kingdom Metazoa; phylum Chordata; class Actinopteri; order Perciformes; family Percidae; genus Sander; species Sander lucioperca. Next base: position 15,730,724 of record NC_050189.1, read on the forward strand.
GAAGAAGTTAAGGAGAAAACACAAGACTTTCACCAGGAAACAGGTGTTCATGTCTTGAAGAAGTTAAGGAGAAAACACAAGACTTTCACCCAGGAAACAGGTGTTCATGTCTTGAAGAAGTTAAGGAGAAAACACAAGACTTTCACCCAGGAAACAGGTGATCATGTCCTGAAGAAGTTAAGGAGAAAACACAAGACTTTCACCCAGGAAACAGGTGATCATGTCCCGGGAGTGTTTTAATCCAAACTACAATCTTTTTTTAATCTTAACTTGTCGTTTGGTTTCCAAACTTTCTAAACTTTGGTGTCTAAGCTTTAGCCTCTTATGAATTTCATTTCTCATTAATGAATTTCATTTCTCATTACAGGTGCTATATACTATAAATAAAGTTATACTTATAATTTCTACTGGCAACTGTAGACGTAACCCTGGTTTAGAATCATTAGCATATAGCACTGTGATGTGATAGAATGGCACCATTCGCCCAGCCAATCAGAGCCCTCTTTTTAAATTTAAATTTTTTTTCTTTTTTTTTTTTTTATTCCAACTTTTGTTGGAAAATGTTCCAGATTATTTTATAGATATGAGTCAGGAGTTGAATTGATGTGTCCCAACAGAATATGAGAGTTGGATCCAAAACAAAGTCACATTTTTACTAATGTCTGCAAATTTGCATAAATAAACTAATTTCAATCTCTTTAAGATAAAGGCTGGTTCCCATATACATATAGAATACATTATTTAATATCTTCGCTGGTTTAAAAAATGTCCATGTTGTGTTTCTCCTGTACTAACTGAATTTGAATTTCTTTCCTAGGTGTAAGAAATGATGCACACACAGAGGTCTCAAGTAACCAAGTACAAATACTTTACCTTACTTACAGTCATGTGAACAAATTAGGACACCCATGCTAAAGTTGACTAAAAAGAGGAATAAAAAAATCATCTTTAGGAAATTGATCTTAATGCCTTAATTAAAAAAATGAGGAAAAATCCAACCTTTAAGGACACCAATTTTCTTTGTGAATGAATAATGTATCATGAATAAATAAATAAATTAATTAATAAATGTTCTTCCTTAAAATACAGGGGGCATAAGTCAGTACACCCCTATGTTAAATTCCCATAGAGGCAGGCAGGTTTTTATTTAAAAAGGCCAGTTATTTCATGGATCTAGGATACTATGTATCCTGATAAAGTTCCCTTGGCCTTTGGAATTAAAATAGCCCCACATCATCACATACCCTTCACCATACCTAGAGATTGGCATGGGGTACTTTCCATAAAATCATCTCTCTATGCAAATCAAACCAGCTATTAGGCTAACTGACATAAAACCATGCCAATCTCTAGGTATGGTGAAGGGGATGTGATGATATTTATTTACGATACATTATTCATTCACAAAGAAAATTGGTGTCCTTAAATATTGGATTTTTCCTCATTTTTTTTAATTAAGGCATTAAGATCAATTTCCAAAAGATGATTTTTTTTATTCCTCTTTTTAGTCAACTTTAGCATGAGTGTCATCATTTTTTCACATGACTGTAAGTAGAAATCTTGGGTATCTATACATTACTTTACTGGAGTAATTATTTTACAGCAGATTTTTTACTTCTACTCCTTATATTTGCACGCAATTATCTGTACTTTCTCCTCCTTATATTTAAAAAATAGCCTTGTTACTCCTATACAGACAACCATACAAGGGTAATTGTTACTAAGCCTGCCCTGGGTACACCAATCTTTTTTTCCAGTTTGGTTATCTTACATCCGTTGCCCTCACAGATTCCTGCAGATAAGCTTGGATGGACATTTACATTCCAATAAAGGCTATTGATAACATGCCTCTGAAGTTTGACTTTTTGCACCATTACAATACAACTAGTCATCATATCTTCCGCTCCATGAAACACATGTTAATGCTTAGTAGTACACATATAAGGTTATTTAATGTATTTGCATTGTACTAAAATGCGGCCTAAGCTTTTGTCCTTAATGGCATTTCCCCTCCCCCCCCCTTACATTACTTTAACTTTTATACTTTAAGTAGTTTTGAAACCAGTACTTTTACACTTTTACTTGAGTAAAAAGCTTGAGTTGATACTTCAACTTCTACAGAAGTCTTTTTCAACCCTAGTATCTATACTTCTACCTGAGTAATGAATGGGAATACTTTTGACACGTCTGTGCACACATAACCCTCTCCCTCTCTCTGTCTGTCTCCCCCCCCCCATTTTTTTCATTAAAAACTGCGCAGTCAGAAACACGTCTGGCGATCCCTCTTTAAAATGTTAAAGTAACTGACAAAGTCGAACACAATGTTGGTCAATCACATCATTCTACGGTCTGTTATTTCTCTGTAGACTCAAACACAATGCTTCTTTACAATAACTTAAAACCTCTGTTAGGCGTCAAACCCATAACACACCGGCTCGCTCCACACTACCGTTATTATTCCTCACATAGACCTACTACAGATAGGCCTACTACAGATATAGCCCATATAAGCATTATTTTTGAAAGATTACATGTAAAACAGCTCCTGCTTAATCTATACACTGTACACAACCTGGAACTATCTGTGTTTTCACCACATGCATCATAACCACACGGGTCAGAAATAAAGTCTACATAAATCTTTTCCGGATAAAATATCAGCTTTTTACCTGAAGCTGCTACAGACTGAAGAAATAACAGGAGCATTAATGAAGCCATGAGAGTGGAGAGAGTGTCTGTCATTGATGTAATAAGGTGTGGATCTGCTGCTGTCTTCTTTATCAGTGACCTGAGTCTGCCTCTTCAACAGCGCTGACTGAGCAGCATGCATAGGAATGACAGACAGTATAATATATCTAATCTAGAAATCACTTGCTTTCCTCTGGAGGTCTGGAGTCGCTAGTAGCCTAAGGTCCGAAAACTGGCTAAATATAGACAGAGTGTGTCACCAAAGTCAGCTCCCCTGCGTTAATAAAGCACTGATCTGCTGTCCCACCTCGCATGTTTAAGTGGGCGGGTCTCACAGTCCGGGTTACTAGAGGACGTTATGGATTTTGATATGGGAAACGATGGAAACGTCTAGAAAAAGTTCTAAAATCTAGCCTATGAAATGCTATTCAAACGTGTTATTTATTTTGTCCCTGGTTCCTAAAGTTATTTAGCTTATTGATATAAATGTGGTGGACAAAATAATAGAAACACCTCTTTGTAAAACACAATACAGTTCAATAGCAGCAACAATAGCCTACATGTATTTTCTGCAAAGTTATTTAGACAACAGTCAAACCAGACCTGTCTCTGAGCAGCAGCAGCAGCAGCAGCAGCAGCATGATAATCTCCTCCCTCACTGATAAACACTACATGTCCTCTCACTGGAACATGATAACAGGACTCAATCATTGGAATTTCATATATTGAGACAAAGTTTTTCAGTTTGAACTGAGATCTGAGATTTTAAACATTGCCAGTCTGGTTGCTTTGAGAAAGAATGATGTTACATGAATGTATGAATGATGTTCCTAGTTCAGGGAGTTTTCTGGCTGCGAGCCAAGTTCCACAACACTGAACTGTGACAGGAGCTGCAGGAGGTTATCAGTCTATCAGCTGAGGGAAGGCCCAGAGTGTGTTACAGACTCATGTTTTTATTTCAAAGTTTAAACTTTCTTTATATCATTTATCACAGCATGCACTTATAGACAGCATATGAGACAAAAACGGTGGACCTGGTTTAGAATGTGAAAAGGGATTCAGGTGCAGTCAATTTCATTTCTTTAGAAGAACTTGAACCTGTTGAATCTGTACAGAGACACACAAATATGATCTATAGAAGGAGATATTATGACTATGACTCTCTCCTTTATATCTGTGGTTAACAACAACAACATGAGGTCTCCCATGTACAGCACATTTAATAAAGCTTAACTGGTTGACGGTGAGAAAAAAGAATAATTAATATGGAGATGCTGCTTGGTTGTGAAAAACATGGTACCCAAGTACTGTTAATTGGATATGGTCCAAAGAGGAAGTGTGAAACACTTAATTCTGTTATTATTCTATTACAGCCCTTTCAGTGAACTCCAGACTGTTTTCTGTCTGTTTCTTTGGATTTGCCAGGAGATTTAAACATTGACAGTCTGGTTGCTTTAGAATTAATGGTGATGTTGTTGAGAGTTTAGTTTGATTCTCTCTCTGTGGACCATTTGGACCAAACACAGTTGGAATCAGCTCTCAGATCATCTTTATTTTATTTCTGTATTATCAAGCTGAAGACTGTATTATGTATATAAGTGTGTCTGAATGGGTGTGTGTGTTTTAGTTTAATATAGTTGTCTTGTTGTTGAATCTCAGTTCAGCTTCATGTGTGTGTGTGTGTGTGTGTGTGTGTGTGTGTGTGTGTGTGTGTGTGTGTGTGTGTGTGTGTGTGTTTTAGTTTAACATAATTGTCTTGTTAGAATTAGTTCAGCTTCATGGGTGTGTCTTTGGAAGAAGAACCTAAATGTAACAGGATAACTTGTTGGAAGTGATCCAAGAAACACAGAAACATGTTTACTTGCAGACAAACTGCTGATCTGATAGAAAACAGATGCACTGATCTGTATGTAACATATAAATGAACTCTTTTCAGATGTTGATGCATTAATACAGTTCTGTTTCTGTCTGTCCACTGGGCCTTTTGTCCCTCCAGTGGTGGAGCTGATTATTCTGCAGATCTTGCACTTCCCGTAAATGAAAGACTTCCCGTAAATGAAAGCCTTCCCAGTGTAATGCTCCTCTGGAGAACAGAGTGAAAGCTGCCTCCTGCTGGCTGTCTGACTGCATTACATCATGCTGTCTTTCTTCTCAAAGCCTCAGCACATGACCGGCATCTTTCTTTATTAACACTGGACACTTTAATATATATATATATATATATATATATATATATATATATGTGTGTTTATGTGAGAGAATGGATGAATGAATGAATGAAAAGGTAACATCTACCTTCACTAGCCTCATGTCCCACCCGTCCAGCACGCTAAGTGACACAAATCAAACACACCTGCTGTGATTCAGAAACATGACGAAGTTGATTCAAAACTTCACAAACATATTAGCACAGTGTCTTTTAATATATATTCTACAACAGGACTCAAGAGATGGCTGTTAACATGTATGATTTCAGTATCTTAGACAAATTATTGTTATTGAGAAGATTTGAGTTCATTGTGATTTTTTTTTAATCATTATTATGTAATTCACCAAGAAGAAGAAGAAAAACACACCTGCTGCCATGTTACTTCACCAACAGGTGCATGCTGGTTGTGGCTAACATGCTAAATGCTAACATGCTGATGGATGATCCTCCACTTCACCTTCAGACAGGTGAGTTCAACAATTCACCTGTCTGAATGTGAAGTGTAATCCAGTGGTTAATGAGCAGACTGTTGGAAATCTGAGCATGTTTAGAATATGAGGCCAAGATTGAACCTGTAAATCTGTCTTATTGCTCCACATGTAATACAGTTTTCATTTTTAAAGTCCCCCACCAGACACGTTTTAGAGATACTTTGCTATGATTACTATTGTTTTCTCACATAAAAAGTTTTAAAAGAACCTAGAATATATAGAAGATATAACCTCTAAATACAATCATGAACCTGAAAATGAGCATAATATGAGCACTTTAACTAGTAATCCCATGTCAGTTGTATAATTCACATTATTTCATAACACATTTCCTTTTACAAACATCATGTCATTCTACATTGTAGATAATAAATACAGTTTGGAGTCTTATTTAAAGACAGACTTGTCACCTCAGTTCCTCTGAGATATTACTAGCTACATCAGATGACTTAATAAATACAACAGTATTCAGAGTTTAATCAACTCCATAGTGTAAACTACACAATAGCAGCCTCTATAAGCTTATACAAATGACACAAAGGGACAAACAAAATAAAACAAATGAAATGCCTGACCTGACCAAACACAGAGGAAAACAATGTACTCCACGTACCTAACAGAGAACTTTGCAGATTCAGAGTCTACTCACAAAATATCACAAATAAAATATGATTATTATTTCTTAAACTGTCCAGCATTGTTTTAGAGTTGAAAATCTCCACCATGAAGTAGATTTCAGGACTGATTCAGTCATCAGTGGACATAGAGTAGAGGACACTAGGGATGTAACGATTACCAGTGTAACGGTAAACCACGGTTAAAAGGTTGATGATAACAATTACCGTTTTCATTTAAAATATTATTATCACAGATTTGATTTTCCGGAAAATTAGAGAGAGAGAGAGAGACACAGAGAGAGAGAGACAGACACAGAGAGAGATACAGAGACAGAGAGAGACAGAGAGAGAGAGACACAGAGAGATACAGAGAGAGAGAGAGAGAGAGAGACAGAGAGAGACAGAGACAGAGAGAGAGACACAGAGAGAGAGAGAGAGAGACAGAGAGAGAGACAGAGAGAGACACAGAGAGAGAGAGACACTGAGGCAGAGACAGAGAGAGAGTGAGAGAGACAGAGAGAGACACAGAGAGAGAGACACAGAGAGACACACAGAGAGAGAGAGAGACACACACAGAGAGAGAGAGACACAGAGAGAGAGAGACAGACACAGAGAGAGATACAGAGACAGAGAGAGACAGAGAGAGAGAGACACAGAGAAATACAGAGAGAGAGAGAGACACAGAGAGAGACAGAGACAGAGAGAGAGAGAAAGAGAGACAGAGAGAGAGCAAGAGAGACACAGAGACACAGAGAGAGAGAGACACACAGAGAGAGAGAGACACAGAGAGAGAGAGAGACAGAGAGAGACACAGAGAGAGACACAGAGAGAGAGAGACACAGAGGCAGAGACAGAGAGAGAGCGAGAGAGACAGAGAGAGACACAGAGACACAGAGAGAGAGAGACACAGACACAGAGAGAGTGACACAGAGCGACACAGAGAGACACAGAGAGAGAGACACAGAGAGACACAGAGAGAGAGACACAGAGAGAGAGACACAGAGAGACACAGAGAGAGAGAGAGACACACAGAGAGAGAGAGACACACAGAGAGAGAGAGAGACATGTACACACAGAGAGAAAGAAAGAGAGACACACACACAGAGAGACAGAGAGTCAGAGAGAGAGAGAGACACAGAGAGAGAGCATGTTACTCTCCTTTGGTGTCTCTGATACGTTTTAACATGAAGGCCAGGAGTCCCCAAAACTTTGCTGATTTTTCTGAGAGCTGCACATCCCAAGCCTAACTCATGAGAGAGTTTTCTAACGCCTATGCTGTAAACTTTGCCTTACGCTATTAATCTCATACAATATACAGTATTCGTTTGGGAACCTGATTGCTGATGATAGCAATGAAATGGTACCAAAATAACGAAAACGTAAAACTATTGTTACACTGGAAGGAACACTCACGGAAGAAGTTGTACTCCTTGGAATAATACGGTCACCGTAGGAGGTAAAGCGGTATCGGAATAGGAGGGGCTAGAAAGTAATATTCAGTTGGTTGTCAAATACAATTTCACCGCTAGATGGGAGAAATTCTTAAACAATGTAGCTTTAAAGTGCTCATATTTTGCTCATTTTCAGTTTTATAATTGTATTTAGAGGTTATATCAGAATAGGTTTACATGGTTTAATTTTCAGAAAACACCATATTTTTGTTGTACTACACATTGCTGCAGCTCCTCTTTTCACCCTGTGTGTTGAGCTCTCTGGTTTAGCTACAGAGTGAGGCATCTCACTTCTGTTCCATCTTTGTTGGGAGTCGCACATGCTCAGTAGCTAGGTAAGGACTACTAGCCAGTCAGAAGCAGAGTATGAGAGCGTGCCATGCTAGCAGCTAGGCGAGCATTATAACGTGTGTTCCAAAGTGACCACGTTTGTCTCTGAAGTAAAGGCTGGACTACAATAGAGCTGTTTGGAGCAGTTAGTGAACAGTGTTTTCTGTTGGAGATGGTAAGTCCCTTTGGGGTGGACTTTGGGCTTTTTCATGTTGTAAACCTATAACGTGTACAAAAAGATATATAACACAATAAAGGAAAGGGACAAGGCCAAAAAGCATAATATGAGCACTTTAAATGAAGTTGTAATGTGCTTGTGAGGGGACAAAGACATCTGTGGTGAACTCACCACAGACAGTTGCCTTGGTCATTGAGTCTCAACGGTGCGCTGATGAGAGTGAACAGGGGAAACACTGGAATGGATATGTGGCGTTATTTTAAACGACCGGAAAACACTGATATATGATATCAATTAGATTGATTTACTTGTTAATCGAAGATTTCAAAAACATTTTTTTTAAAAAATTCATTCAATTTGATCTCAAAATAAAAAAAAAAATGCAAAAGAAGAGACTATTTCTAGTCCCTGTGAGTTGTCAAACAAGTGTAGTGGCGGGCGCTTCATCAGTAGCAGCAGGAGGGACTGATGGGGTCTTACATCCTCTATACATCAGGACACCAACCACTGCAGCAGTTACAAGAATCAGAGCACCTGCTGCCAGTCCAAGGTCTCGGCCTACAGGAGAGGTGTTTCCATCCTCAGGGACATCATTCATTGAGTTTTCATCCTTGGAGTGTCCACTCTCCTGACCTGAAGGTGAATAAAACACATGAGTCAGTAAATGTGTGATAGTGGAGCAGTCTTCATCCTCTCTGATGTTAGAAACTGCAGCTACAACCTGATACTCAGAAAAACTCTCTGAGAGAGACTACCTCACCTGGCTCTGTAACCTGCAGACGGATGATTCTGATTGGCTCAAGGTCACTGAAAGCTCTCTTTTTCCGTCTTGACTCATCTGGTTTAACTCGACACTCGTATGTTCCGTTGTCGTTGCTGCTCACATTCTTTAGAATTAAAGACACGTCTCCGTCCTTCAGATCTCTGTCCACCAGCTCCACCCTGTCCTTATAGGATGGATGCTGGTGGGTTGTGTCCAGGTGTCCATCGATGGTTAAGAGTACGTAGTCGGGCACCAGGTCAGGTCTGCTCCACTGTGCAGCACTAATAGAGGAATCAGCAGCCTGACATTGCAAAATGACATCATCTCCAGGATCAACTGTTACAACCAAGGTGTCTGAAAAACAATAAAATAATATTAATAAACTAAAATATTTCGCAAGACAGAGAGAGAGAGAGAGAGAGAGAGAGAGAGAGAGAGAGAGAGAGAGAGAAACTTATTATAAAAAATAATGATTCCATTTCAAAAGGACTCCACAGTCAGGACACTGCATGTCCTGAAGAAGTTAAGGAGAAAACACAAGACTTTCACCCAGGAAACAGGTGATCATGTCCTGAAGAAGTTAAGGAGAAAACACAAGACTTTCACCCAGGAAACAGGTGTTCATGTCCTGGAGAAGTTAAGGAGAAAACACAAGACTTTCACCCAGGAAACAGGTGATCATGTCTTGAAGAAGTTAAGGAGAAAACACAAGACTTTCACCCAGGAAACAGGTGTTCATGTCCTGAAGAAGTTAAGGAGAAAACACAAGACTATTGACTATTGGCTAAGAGTGTTTCAATCCAAACTACAATCTTTTTTTAATCTTAACTTGTCGTTTGGTTTCCAAACTTTCTAAACTTTGGTGTCTAAGCTTTAGCCTCTAATGAATTTCATTTCTCATTAATGAATTTCATTTCTCATTACAGGTGCTATATACTATAAATAATGTTATACTTATAATTTCTACAGGCAACCGTAGACGTAACCCTGGTTTGGAATCATTAGCATATAGCACTGTGATGTGATAGAATGGCACCATTCGCCCAGCCAATCAGAGCCCTCTTTTCCAATTCAGACTCTAAATTAAACTTCCTGATGTGTCACAACAGAATATGAGAGTAGTATCCAAAAAAAGTGACATTTTACTAATGAATGCATGAATAAATGAATTTCAATCTATTTAAGCTAAGGGCTGGTTCCCATATTAAATACATATAGAATATATTATTTAATATCCTCACTGGTTTAGAAAATGTCCACAGTGTTTCTCCTGTACTAACTGAATTTGAATGTCTGTCCTATGTAAGAAATGATGCACACACAGACGTCTCAAGTAACCAAGTACACTTTACCTTACTTAAGTAGAAATCTTGGGTATCTATACATTACTTTACTGGAGTAGTTATTTTACAGCAGACTTTTTACTTCTACTCCTTACATTTTCACGCAACATTTGTACTTTCTTCTCCTTATCTTTTAAAAACAGCCTTGTTACTCCTGTATAGACAAACATACAAGGGTAATTGTTACTAAGCCTGCCCTGGGTACACCAATCTTGTTTTCCAGTTTGGTTATCTTACATCCGTTTCCCTCACAGATTCCTGCAGATAAGCTTGGATGGATCTGAAGTTTGACTTTCTGCACCATTACAATCCTTATAGACAACTAGTCATCATATCTTCCGCTCCATGAAACACATGTTAATTCTTAGTAGTACACGTATATGGTTATTTAATGTATTTGCATTGTACTAAAATGCGGCCTAAGCTTTTGTCCTTAATGGCATTCCCCCCCCCCCCCATTTTTTTTCATTAAAAACTGCGCAGTCAGAAACACGTCTGGCAATCCCTCTTTAAAATGTTAAAGTAACTGACAAAGTCGAACACAACACTTACTACACTTACTTAGCCTATGTTGGTCAGTCACATCATTCTACGGTCTGTGATTTCTCTGTAGAGCTTCTTTACAATAATTTCATTCCCATAACACACCGGCTCGCTCCACACTACCGTTATTATTCCTCACATAGACCTACTACACATATAGCCCATATAAACCTTATTTTTGAAAGATTACATGTAAAACAGCTCCTGCATAATCTATACACTGTACACAACCTGGAACTGTTTTCACCACATGCATCATAACCACACGGGTCAGAAATAAAGTCTACATAAATCTTTTCCAGATAAAGTATCTGATATTTACCAGAAGCTGCTCCAGACAGGAGGAACAACAGGATCAAAAATGAAGCCATGAGAGTGGAGAGAGTGTCTGTCATTGATGTTTCAAAGTGCAGGATCTGCTGCTGTCTTAACTTTATCTGTGATCACTGTGCCGCTGCGCTGAGCAGCATGCACAGGAATGACAGACAGTATAATATATCTAATCTAGAAATCACTTGCTTTCCTCTGGTGGTCTGAAGTCGCTAGTAAGCTGAGAAAACTGGCTAATCTAGAGAGAGTGTGTCACCAAAGTCAGCTCCCCTGCGTTAATAAAGAACTGGTCTGCTGTCCGACTGCATATGTTTAAGTGGTGGGTGTGACAGCCTGGGTTGCGAATTTAAGACCCGCCCTTCAATAGCATTTACACACTACTATTGGCCAGGCGTCCATGCCCTACATGTAGAGCTGTCAGTTGCCTAACCCCAACCAATCGAGTGCTATTGAAGGGCGGGTCTTGGCGTAGGATTCGTAGGTTTACTAGAGGACGTTGAGGAATTTGATATGGGAAACGATGGAAACGTGTTTCCTAAAGTTATTTAGTTCATTGATATACATAAATGTGGTCGTCTATGTGGAATGTGTGAGTCATCAGCTTCATGTGCAAACTGCACACCCCCCTCCCCCCCTCCCTTTTCCCCGCCTGGCTGAAAGGCATGTTCTTGTTTCTGAACCTAGAGAAGTTTAGGTCTGTACTCAGAGGCTATAGTAGGATTCGTAGGGTTACTAGAGGACGTTGAGGAATTTGATATGGGAAACGATGGAAACGTGTTTCCTAAAGTTATTTAGTTCATTGATATACAGTAAATGTGGTCGACAAAATAATAAAAACACCTCTCTGTAAAACACAATACAGTTCAATAGCAGCAACAATACCTGTGTTTGTTTTTTGCCGGGGCTTCAACGGCTTTTACGCAAAGTTATTTTGCAGTTTGAATAAGATAAACTGTTATAAACTGATAAACTATTGGGAACAAAACTAAAATTCATATAGATATACAGTATATATATACACATATACACATACACATGCATATACGTATACATACAATACACATACATATATATACATATACCTATGAAATAAAAAGTGTGTAGCAACACACCAAAGGAAAAAGAACAATATCCATACAGTGTTTACATATAATATTAAAAATACTATTACGATTTGTATTTTCAAAAAATATGTTCGTCATGAATGTGCCATAAATATTATAAACAAGTCATAAACGTTTATGACATAATGCTTCTTTTAGTAAGCGTCATTCAGTTTTTGTCATGACAAGTTATGGTTGGAGTTAGGGTTAGGGTTAGGGTTATGATCAGGGTTAGGGTTATGATCAGGGTTAGGGTTAGGGTTCATGTGTTCATGACTGTGTCATGTCACTCTTATGTAGATACCTTCAAGTAAAGTGTTACCGAAGTTTGTATGTTAAAACAGGGAGAACACGAGAGCAGGCTGCTAAAGGATATCACTTTTATTTTAAACAAACAAATCAATAATTCTCACTGATAAACACTGCCTGTCTTTTCCCTGGGACTCAATGATTAAACTGTTTAAAATTCCAAGTGTTAAGTCAAAGTATTTCAGCTTGAACTCTGATCTGATGAGGAGATTCAAACACTGACAGTGTTGTCGCTTTAAGAGAGACACGTGATGTTGTTCTTAGAGGCCATCCACACAGAGACGCTTTTTGGTGCAAAGGCACCTGTTTAGCATCGTTTGGGCCGACCGTCCAAACGATGCTAAACATGTGCCGCCCCCCAAACCCCAAATATGTTTGTTGGTCAATGTTACTTTTTATATATTTGAATATGTGCGCCTATTTTTGCTTTGTATTATGTTGGAATCTGTGTGTTCAGCTTTCTCTCTTCCTGTGAAGTGCTCCGTGTGTAACATGACAAGCATGCAGTAGTGACCTATGACCTCAGTGTCCTCTTCTCTCTCCCTGTGTATCCTTTGGATTAAACACAGATGGAATCAGCTCTGAGATCATCTTTATTTCTTTATTATAGCTGGAGACTCTAGGTGTGTCTGAATGTGTGTTTTAGTTTTATATCTTTGTCTTCTTGTTGTTAGAAGTCAGTTCAGCTTCATGGCTGTGTCCTTCCCAGAAGAACCTGAATGTGAAATGACATGTTTTGTAATCAGATAGAATAACTTGTTGGAACTGAACTCATGTAGAGTGTATTCATTTTGTTTCCTTGCAGACCAACAGCTGATCTCCTACTGTTGTGTATCAGAGTATAGTCCAGTCCATCCTGCTCTACTCTTCCTACTGTTTCTCCAACATGCTTTCTGTCACAAACTCATACTAAAAATAAATCAGTCTCCCCACACCCACACTCTCAGATCCCAATTTCAAGCCCATCACACGCATCACAACCACAATAGCACAGAGCAACACACACTCCACAGCCATTTCCCCATCCTTGGAAGATTTCACTGTGACAATGGCAGGAAAAACTCTGCTTGCTTTCTGCAGAGTCAGGACGAGAGTGTGTGTGTTACGTCATACAAACAGACATGACTTCTCTACTCAAATCACTCAGTTTACCTTTGTGACAACACATCTTAAAGTCATATAGACGAAAGATTTTATATATTCCTAGATATTTTTATGATATAAACTGCTATTCAAATTGTAAACTGGATGACACAAATCCAAGGAGATTCTTTAACCCATAGTTTGCCACAAATTAAAGTCTTTTGACTGAAATATTACTCTTCTTCTCCAACACACTATAGACCTGATAGAGATGCTAAGTGAGTTAAAGGTGCTGTAGGTAAGATTGTGAAGATCCAGGACTTTGCCAACAAATTTGAACATCGACAACTTCTCAGTCCCTCTCCCCATTCTGCTAAAAACCAAACCACCTCCTAAGCCCCTCCCCCACAAGGGAGAGCTGTGCACATAGAGCACGGGCACATTAGCTCTGGAGCACCGTGCATGAGTATAGTATCCAAAGCAACCAGAGAATAAACAGACAAGCATGGAACACACCGACGTGAGAACTAGCCAGATGTAACAGTGAGGCTGTATACAATACGTTTTATATTACCCTTGCTTGGTTATACTTTAGGTCAAATTATTTAGCAATAAGTCGCTTTCCGACCAAGTAGTTACAGAAACGTAGTTATAGGAAAAGTCCACTTTTAAAGAGATCTACTAACTGCTCTCCCCCAAAACCGTTTTTTCCAAGTGCATTTCCACTGGCCAAGTGGCCATAGGAACTGGTAGGAGGGGTAAGGGAGTGATGCAAGCACGGCAACGGTCTTTATAGTGTTAAAATCAGAAAGCAAATACACCAAAAAAAGTATGAACTAAATACTAAATCTATTGTATATAGCATATTTGTCATAATTTAAACAAGTCTCCCGAAGAGAAACGTATCTCTCTCTCCCCCGCCTCTGCCTGCTGCGCTGTGGACGTGTGTGTGTGTGTGTGTGTGTGTGTGTGTGTGTGTGTGTGTGTGTGTGTGTGTGTGTGTGTGTGTGTGTGTGACAGCCAGCCGCAGGGCACGCTTGTGGAGTTTAACTCCGAAAAGACAGTTAACCACAGGTTCCCGTTAATCTTATGATGGTCATGAGTTGTGATATTTAAACAAACGATCCGTCAACGGTGAAAGAAAAGCCTCTTATTTACGAGAGCGGTCTGAGAGACCTCCAGCTTACCTCGGGGTCTCTGAGCCAGTCATGGCCGAGCGACGAGCTAGAGGGCGGGGCAAGCCCCTCCTGGCTGTCGCCTCATTTCATGGAGCTTCTCAACTCCAACTCTGCAAATTGTCAATTCGGCATCAATTTTCGCAAGACTGCCTATATTCGAAATCTAAGCAGTTCATTTCTCGCCTAAAATGTTGTCAGAAGTGAAATTAGTGATGAATAAGATGGCGAAAACTGTTAAAATTGTCCTGTTGTTGGGCTGTCTGTACTGGAAATCCGACCCTCATTGACCTAGGTTCCTATACTGAAAAGGGAACAGCGAAAAGACCCTGCCCTGAAGTAGGAGCTAAAAGAGTTACAGGAACTGCAGCCAGAGGGACTTAATAATCCCCAAATTGTTCAGTTGCCAAGACTGTTATACTCACCCAAACCTACAATGTTGTTCTTTGAATGCAGCCTGGAAATGACTTCTGCTCTTTTGTCATCCTAAAAGTCTTTGATGGTATCCACACAGTACTGGTCCTGTATTCTGAAGAAGGTAGAGCGCTCAACAATCCCCATGTTCATGAACTTGAAGAGCAGTGCAACTTTAGCATAGTTATTTCCAGACAGGAGAATATTAGATGCCAATATGAGATCACCAGCTCGCATGCCGTACTTGAAAGTACGTAAAGTAAAGTAGCCGTACTGAGAGTTCCACTGCCAGATGTCAGTGAGTCTTTTGCTGTACACAGTGGGATTGGCAATAACAGATACTCTGCAAGCTGTTTTAAGCAGAGATGGTTTGTTATAGTTGTAGATTGACCGACAATGTCGCCCTCATTCTGGACTTGATGTTTTTCAGGCACAGGTAGTTGTTGTGGCACAGAATTTTGAATGTCATTGAATTGGTTTTCATCAATGTCATCTTGAATGTCCAACGATGACATGCCTCAAAAAGGTACAGCAACACAGATTTTAAGACCAATACATGTGGTTCAAATGCATACAATATGTTGTTATCTGTGTGAACAGGGTAGCATAGCATCAAAACCAAACCTACCTTTCCTCCAAAACCTGTATAGCTGTTTCCTCAGCCTCACTGAGTCCCAGGGCCTCTCCAGCAAAGTCATCATCTCTGAAGAGATATTTCATGAATACAAATGTATTCCACATTGAAGTTGTATGCAAGGGCCTATTGTCATCAGTATTGTCAGAATATCAAATCCATGTTAAGGAAATGGCCCCAAGTTGTATTGTGATTATGTTCATGATGTTCATCAGAGCCCAACCAAAACAATGTAATTACATTCCATAAATACAACAGGTATATGCACACCACAATCATGTTCTTACCTTTCTGAAAGTGAATCTCCAAAAATAATGGAAACTGTCGGCAAAGAATGCTTTCTCCTCTGATGTTTCGATGGAGTCGATGTAATGGCCGAAGAACCTTCCTGGTATCTGTAGAGATGCATACAATATGTTGTTTGTCTGTAAATTACAAATAAACTCCAAAAACTCCAAAGACGCAGTGAAATGTCAGATGGGATTATCATCATCTGAAATAGAGCTGTAATCGTGGGCCTTAAAAGTTCGGCCCGACAAGGCCCGAAGCCGACAGAATTCGGCCAAAGCCCCACAAGTACATTTTGATTGACAGCTTTTTAAAAGCCCAACCCGATTACAGCCCGACATTATTGAAACGTGTGCACGTACACAGCTCTTTTGCCTTTTGTCATGAATTTGTCATTTATACATTTTTTAACATCATTTTTTCATAACTAACGTAGGCTATAGGCCACTTAGAAGTTGGAAATGTCAACATCAATGGGCAACAAAAACATGCAACATACTCTTGAGCCATGTCTATGCAGTGAAAGAACCATTGCACATTTAGTTAAGTGCTTCAATGTTTGAAGTTACAAAATATAACGTTAAAGCTAATAACATTTCTGCTAAGTTGTTGTTAATGACTTTTACTTGCTTAATTTTAGCTACGTTTACTTGAGATAAAGATAAAGGTTTTAGCTGACTATGGTAAACAATAGTCAAGCTAGAGTGAATGAGTGAAATACAAGAAATAACTAACCTAGTTAGCTATCCGAAGTTCTCTATTCTTTGCCATTAATATAGCATGCTATCTCTATGCTATTAACAGTCCCCACAGAATGTTGTCACAGAAAACTAAATGTCATAGTGTCACTGTTAATGATGTTGTACTGTGAGCAGATGGATACTGGAAGATATTTTGAGAGAGAGGGAGAAAGAGAGGGAGAGAGAGAGAGAGAGAGAGAGAGAGAGAGAGAGAGAGAGAGAGAGAGAGAGAGAGAGAGAGAGAGAGAGAAGCAGGAGTTTAGCAGGGCAGCTGATTCTGAAGGAAGTGGTTTGATTGAGGTATGTAACGTTAATGGTCTGCAGCAATGCTTCTCAAAGTGGGGTCCAGGGACCTCCAGGGGTCCTTGAGGGGGTTCCAGCGGGTCCCCAGCAAGAAGTGAAATAACTTATTTTCACTATAATAATTTTTCACAAAAATAATTTAGGGGTCCTTGATGTCTAAAAGTTTAAGAACCACTGATCTACAGGGCTAAGAAAGAGTGGGGTGATTTTTGTTTTCTTCTAACAACAGGCATTTGTTGGCAAGTCTAGGCACTAAGGCATAGCCTAAACTAAATTATTTTATGATATTTATTATATATGCTATATTCTGAACAACTTAACTTTCTGCATTAATTTGCTGTAATAAATTAAATAGTATGTAGATTTTGTAGGCTAGGCTAGTGACGTCCCCTGCTCGATCGACTTCTTTCTTCTTTGCAATCTTTTCATCCGTCCTATTTTTGTTACGTGTCTTGGCTGTGTAAGCATTTGTTGCCAAAGGAGGAGTCGGGAGTTTTACTTGTGATGGTTGTTTCTCTGCCATTGCATTTGATATGCTCCAGCTGTCTCACCTGTGAATCTGGCCAAGTGCATGTGAAGAGTGGGGAAGGGTGGGAAAACTTTCTTCAGCTTGTGTGTGAAGGGGGAGGATAGAACGCTATGATATGCTTGTGCCTGAGCAGTGATTGACACACAGTTAGAACTGAGCATGTGTAAAGAAAGAGAAGGTGCTGTGCTGCCATCTGCTGGCTGGCTGACTCAACTGATATGATGCTTTCATCCAAAGAGAGTTTTACAATGACCATCTCACTCCCACTTACATTCACACTTGTTTTTTAAAACCCTGGTGTATTTGGCCCGACATTTTAACCCTTGTACATATTCATATTTTGACAGCACCAAAACCTCAAAGAAAATGCCTTCACATGGAAACCTACTTGGCAATAAAGCTGGTTGATTCTTGGTATGCAGCTCCACAGTCTATTTTAGTCTATTTCTGACCAAGTTTCAGTGGTTAAACAGAGTCAAGGTGTGGTTGTGTTCACTTCCCCCCACACCTTGGGTAGTTGGGAGGAAGCTGCACCTACAGAGAGATGGCTCGTTTGTTTCAAGATTATAAGAAGCTGCCTAGGCCAAGATTTAAAGTTACTTGCATATACATATGTTCTTCAGTTCTAATCCGTACTTATGCACACAAACCCTCATACTGATGTTATGCAGGATGTGTATGAATGCATGAATGCATGAGAGTATGCATGCATGTGCAACTGAAGTATTCAACTTTGGCCGAGGCGGCTTCTCGTCAACCACAGTGCCAGTCACATAGACGGAAGGAGGGGGGCTTACTTGATGCGACTATGAAGTGAACAAAGTGCAGACATCATTTGGTCAAATGTAAGGATGGAGGAACCATCTCTGCTGCGGCTGCTTTGTAAGTAAACTCTTTGTGCATTTATGATAACAATGCTAAAAAAACTAAAAGAAAGGCAAGAAAACTGAGAAATCTAAAGTCTAGGTTATACAGCAATGTTTGGCTTAAAACAATGCTTCTGGAACGTTAAAATTATGAGAATTTTGAAAGGTTGTGTAAATGTTTCATAGTGTTATTTAAATTCTTTTAAACTTTAAACCGAACCAAACTCAAACTAACCTGAATGTCTTATCTCTTCAGTTCTGATCTCACTGCTGAGCTGCCCAACAAACCAAGGTCAGTACACTTTTTCCTCTACATTACATTACATTACATGTCATTTAGCTGACGCTTTTATCCAAAGCGACTTACAATGTCTATATATGTCAGAGGTCATACACCTCTGGAGCAACTAGGGGTTAAGTGTCTTGCTCAGGGACACATTGGCTGATGTGTCACAGCGGCAATTAAACCCAGGTCTCCCACACCAAAGGCATCTGTCTTATCCACTGCGCCATCAGCACCCTCTAGATACAAAATCCCATTAACAGTACTTTTAAAATGTGTAGAGGGTTATTGTGTGTATTCAAAGTACAGATTTGTTTATTTTTGAAAAGTTTGACTGAGAAGCCAGAGGCCTCATTTATCAAAGCATGTGTAAAACAATTAGTCAGTGTGTGTGTGTGTGTGTGTGTGTGTGTGTGTGTGTGTGTGTGTGTGTGTGTGTGTGTGAAAAGTGTTTGTACGAACAAAAAGTTTGGTATTTATTAAACCTGCACATGAACGATACATCTCACCAACATCTATATCCGCAGGCTTGTTCACACTCATTCACATATATAAACTCCCCAGAATACCAGATATGGTTAACCACATCCCTTTGAAACTGTGAGTGGCTTTAAAGGGGTGATAGAATGATTATATAGGGTATTTTACACTGTTGCTTAAGGTCTCCTAATAGAGTATATAACATTGGTTGGGCTGAAAATTGCCCGAATGTTATTTTATTAGGCCCTTCACTACCCTGTGAATATGGTTCTATTTGGAACAAGAGCTTTTCTTCCAAATATGGTATGCTCATGAATATTTAGATGAGCTGCGCGCTGATTGGTTTGAGCGAACCCCATAGAAACACATTGGAAACGAGACAGCAGGTCTCATATTTCAGACACTGCAAAGTTATACATTGTTTGTCAGGCTATTTCGTTATTAAATTCACTTCTGAGACTTTTTTATGCGAAAAATCAACTATATAAAGCTCAAATATGGGCCGTTTTACGAAAATTGATGGCTAGTTGCAAATTTGGTAAGACGTGTCGGACTTTAGCTAGGAGCTCCACAGTCTGACGAGAAAGCGGCAGCCTGAACCTCCATACCCAGTGAAAGTCACCGTTTCTCAGGTTCGGGGCTCAGCTGGCCGACTGCCAGCTGCCAGCATAACTAGAGTAGCTATATTTACAGTTTGAATTTCGTCACTTCACTTATACAACATGTACCCCAAGGTCTTATAAAGCTAACTATGGTGTCCGATTTCAATTTAATGCATTTCTTAATTAATTATGCATTTTTAGTAAATTAATGCATCACCCCTTTAATGTAGAGATACTTGTTGTGAGCAAACGTAGAAAACGAGAAAGGTAAAGATGAAAAACATCACACACAATGAGGTTAAGATATTGGAGCATCCTGGGAGAAAACATGAAGGAAGGTTTCCCAGCTTAGATCAATTAGTGCAGCTTAGTGTAAAGAAATGAGCTGATTCCTTAAGTTTCCCAGATAATTAATATGAAGTATCAGAGGCCCAGTCACGCTTTGTCCAAAGCAGTGATTGTCACAGTAACTTTGATATGATATATTTTTTATTAACGTGTAATGCCACTAAGTGGCTCATGCCACTAAGTGGCTCATCCCACACGGATTTACATGACACCCATATACACACACAGCATACTCTACTCTGCACAAAATAAAGAATGAAGAAAACATATTACAGCAGCCACAACACAATAATGTAACCCCATACATTGTTAACTAGACATTTTGTACCAAAACTACAAACACAAAAAATTTAATAAATAAATAAATAAATAAATAAATAGGTAAATATATGTCACTACCAGACAGAGAATCATCGATACAAAGCAGTCTTCCTTTTAGCCCATGCTTGTTGTAAAAAGTATAAAACATGTTTTATGTTCAAACAACCAAACTAACAGATGTATATCCTGCCTCATCTCTTTTACTTTAACTTTGTTAAATAATTGCAATCTTAAATCATGATAATATGGACAATACAAAGCAAAATTAACTTAATCTTAAAAACTTAATCTAATCTTAATTTTAGATTCTTGAGATCACATAAATAAGACTGTCTGTCTTCCTCACTGGTGCCCGACCAACGTCCTGTTTCAATATGGAGAGGGAGTATTCAGACCTGAACTGAACACGCAAATCTTTTCACCTCGGACAGATGATATTTTGCATACTTTTCAATACCAAACTCATTTTTCATCAAACTAAAGGTTCTAAGTTTTGGTTTGTTCAAAATCTCAGCAGCCCATTTCTCTTTAAACTGCTGAAAACCAGCAGTAATAATCAACAACAACCACAACACATTCTTCTCCCTCCTCCCTCCAGCCTCTCTGACTGTGAGTCCCAGCAGATCTCAGATGTTTAGAGGACAGTCTGTCTCTCTGAGCTGTGAGGAGGACGACAGCTCTGCTGAATGGACTTTGAGGAGGATCACAGACAAAGAAACCAGAGCTGAGTGTAAAGACTGGGGAAAATCTGCTGGTTCTTCCTGTATCATCAGCGCCATCCTCCCTTTGGACAGTGGAGTTTACTGGTGTGAGTCCAGAGAGGGAGCAACCAGTAACAGCATCAACATCACTGTCACTGGTAAGATCAGACTGTGGAGTCAGTATTGATGAAGCTGTGTGTGAATGGATGACATGCTGTAGTTTGTCTCTGTGTTGAGGTGGACCAGTGATCCTGCAGAGTCCTGTCCTCCCTGTGACGGAGGGAGAAGACCTCACTCTGCACTGTAAAACAAAGACGTCCTCCAACCTCACAGCTGATTTCTATAAAGATGGCTCCTTCATCAGGACTGAGCCTGCAGGTCACATGACCATCCACCATGTTTCCAGGTCTGATGAAGGCCTCTACAAGTGCAACATCAGCAGTGTTGGAGAGTCTCCACCCAGCTGGGTCTCTGTCACAGGTGAGGAGGTTACCTTTGATTTCAGCCCACCACCTCCAAGCTCTCTGCCGCCTCCTGACACAACCTCAGAACCACCTTCGACCTCAGACCCCCTCCCCCTTGTGTTCAGACTGGTCGTCCACCTGGTGGTGTTCTGTCCGTACTGCATCTCCACTTTCATCATGGTGTCTCTATATAGAGACAGGACCACAGGTAACACTCTGAATCATTAACTGACCTTACGATCGATCAATCAATCTCATACCACCACTCTGGTCTTGATCAGTTAACAGCTCATCAATTATCTACATTTCTAACCTGCTCTGACTGTAGGAAATGACCTGCCCTTCTCCGTGGTGATGACCCCACCCACCCAGGCTCAGGAGAGATTGGATGAAGACTATGATGATGTCATCACTGCTGTCACCACGGAGCATCACTTCTGAACTGATCTGAGAAGAAGCTCAAATGTTTCAAGTCCTCATAAATCAGGAACAGTGGAAGTCTCAGAAATCTTCCCTGTGGATCTCCACATGTTCTAGTTTGACCTGTAGATGGAGGATGTTAACCTGAGCCCAGTTCAGTCCAAAGATTTGCGATGAAAACAAGTTTTGAAACCTGTTAGTTTACACCAATGAGATGAGACGGTGTATCCTCTGCATTGAGATGACTCTGGGGCGCTCGTTGAGCCTCCATCTAAATTTCTGCCATTTCCAACAGCTGACAGTTTGAAACATAGAAATAAAATGGATCATTTCATTTCTATAGTTTGCAGCTGATTTGACCGTTCCAAAACCAGCCTCTGAAAACGTAACCATCTGAGTCCCAGCGACACCATCAGCTTGTTTTAGTCGAGCTGAAACAGGCCGCTTCAGAAGTAAAGGTTTCTTCTCGTTGCTATCTTTGCTCTGAACTGGACTTTAGTAGCAGATAGTGGTTCAGGTTCTGCTGTAAGTCGTGTTGTTGTTCATGTCGTAGATGCCAAGTTTTCAATCTCTTCAGATCAAATAAAATAAAATGATGAGCATCTTTTCTCTCTGTGCTTTGTTCCAATGTGATCATAACTATAAAGAGGAAGGAGGAGGCTTTTACTGGCTGTCCATATTGCTGTTGAACCTCACCAACTCCAACATCACAATCCAACATGGCTGCTCTGAGCATCAACTGTAGTGAAAGCTGTACAAATATACTGTTAAACAACTTGGTTGGTTGGCGTGTCGTTGAGTGACATTTTGCAGGTGAAGGCCCAGGAGGGACATGACATTTTGGGCCCCTGGGCCTTTCCCTGGTAGGCCTGTTCAGTAATCCATGCCCACTGTTTAAGTGTTAACATTAACATTCACAACTAATACTAAACTTTCCTCTGAAACAACCTTTAATATCTGCATTCATACAAAAAGTTACTCACAGCTACAGTAAGTACGTTTAACTGAGGGCAAGAAAGTAATAAAGCCAAGAGTACAGGTGTTCTTTCATGAACTTGTAACCTTGGACCTAACTGCCAAACTGAGACACTACCAATATAAAACATGTCCTTTTCACAAGACGCCACAAGATGGCGCCCTAGTGTAATGGGAGGAACCTGATGTTTACAAGTGACACTCCAACAGTGGAAAAAAAGAAAAATAATGTGCAATTCAAAGTATAACCTATCTTATGTCATCTATCAGTGTATGAAAATGACGGAGACCGAGACCAGCGTAATGTGTAGCCATGCCTGTTTACTGTCTGCTTATTCCACAATATGTTACAAGTCACTCAGCAGATAATCAACATGATAGCGCCCCTACAGGCTAACATGGGACACACATCACATCCCCCTTCTTTTAGGTAGAACATCAGTACACATAAACCAATGTAAACTTACATAAACTAAACATTATATCTCCAAATCATTAAAGCACTTAAACTATTAGCTTCTTAAAGATATATTTCACCACTGGAAAGAGGAATATGTATTTAAATTGGGTCATTTATGTAGTAGAAATGTGAATTTCTTTTAGAAATTGGTCCCTTCTAGACCGAAAAAAGTGGATGAAAGACGACAACTCCCAGAATGCACTTGCTTTGCTTCCCTATGATGCCACTCCCAAGCCACGCCTACTGGTTACAGAGGACAGTCAAGTCAAGTGGGTTTTATTGTCATTTCAACCATATACACTGTATGTAAGATACAGAAGAGAAAGGCTACATTTAGTGCACACGCATTATAGACTATACATAAAGTGCAATTACTATTCACTGTGAGGTGAAGGTAGAATATAAGAACTTTGTTGAGATTTGCATGGTTGAAATCACCAGCAACAATAAATAGTCCATCCAGATGTGGCGCTCACTGATAGCTCTGTAAAGTTCAGCTAATGCATTGGTGGCATTAGCACTTTGTGGGATGTAAACACAGAGTATAAACACAGCCGTGAATTCACGTGGAATGTAGAATGGTCGGCATCTAACATTCACAAAGTCCACCAGCGGTCAGCAGTTAGTTGGATACAAGCTCCCCATTCCTGCACCAGTATGTGTTAACACAGCCCACCTCCATGAGTCTTACCCGGCGACAGAGCAGCATCTGCTCGGAAGGCTAGCAAGCCTGGTAGCTGGATAGTCCGGTACACTGTTGTTCAGCCATGTTTCCACAAAAAGAAATACACAGCAGTCTCTGAACTCGCGTTGGGAATTGAAGTTGGATGTAGTCCAGTTTGTTGGGTAATGAGTGGATATTTGCAAGCAGGATGGATGGGACAGGTGGCCGGCTAGCGTTAGCTTTCTACCCAGCTCAAACTCCTTCCCTCATTCCGCGTTTCATTGCTTTCGATGTCCCCTTCACCGGCTAGCGGCATCGAGCAACACCGCAGGCTGAGGTGCTGGTCTCTGTAGCAGGTGAAGCTCGCGTAGTGTGTCGAGTATTCCGTCTGTAATAAAGTTTCCTGCATATTCTCCGATCTGTACCAATGTATCTCGGTGGTACACATGTGCGGTAGTGTGAATGCCCATAATTGCAAGGTTGCTGCTGAAAAGAGAGTGCCTGTTAGCTTAGCTTCAAGATCACTGACACTCGACTCGCATCGGGTAGTGATAGTCCCACCCCCTATGCGCGGGTTGAAAACATGCGGAACTAGCTGGCTGTAGTCCATAGCCTCGGGCAAAAAATGCCTCCGATGACACTAAATGATGATTTTTGCGTCATCGGAGGGCTTTTTTCCAGACACACAATACTCTCAGGGCTCAGGTCTCAGGGGGACATGAGGGAGGGAAGCACGGTCATTCGAAAATACTACCGTGTTTCTACTGATACAAAGCTTAATGCTAATCAGTGAAGTATCCCTTTAAGTCTAAAGTTGTGATAGGATGTTTTTAAATGAACAAAAAATGTATGCAATTTTGCTTTATTTGCCTGTAATATAACAGAAATTACAGTGAATGGCGTTTTGGAGGTTTCATCACTCTATCAAAGCGTAATGTCTTAACTGGACTTTCTGCAGTCACTTTAGGTGTTACAGTTTCTTTCACAGGAGAAGGTGCTGGCATCACCAAAGTTCACTTGGCTTACAGGTACACAACTTAGAACTGTCCTCATCCAGTTGTAACTGTCAGAAGCAATGTTTTGCTAAAAAAGAGCTTTGCATTTGGCATTTCTTCCACAACCTCCTCTACTGTAATTTCTTTATAGCTTGAGTTTCTCCATCCTTTCTAGTTCACATTTGATGTACTCTTTCAATGCTAAAGGCACCTTTCTGGATAGGTGAATAACTGGAGCTACAGCTTGATTTACTTGTATGTGATGCTGTCCAGGTACACACCCCAACCCTGTGAGCACATCTTTGTATTCCTGCAAGATGTCTGCTTCCACGTCCTTGGTGACTTTGTAGATTCAGTTGTACCATCTGGATGAAGGAATCACCTCCTAAGATAGCTGCGAAGTTGGGCTTTATTATCTCAAATTCCAACTCATACCGTACATTTAAGTTTTGTACTGACATTTCAGCTTTGCCATGCCCAATGGCACCACCGAGAGTAGGAAACCAACTTGGAACTGGACTCCAACAGCTTTGCATCCTTTTGAGCCACTTGTCGAAAAGCTGCTACAGGCAATACGTTGTAATCTGCACCAGTATCCAATCAGCTTCAGTCCACTTTTCATTTTTTATTTTTATTGTAGCTTCTTTTATGGTCACTTTGTCCTGTGAGTCTAGAGCACCAATAAACATCTCACCTCCTTTTTGTTCGATTTCATTAACACGTCTGTCCATTTTACGAAAGCTTTCCTTCATTTTCTTAGAGTGGCACATGCGACCAAAGTAGTTTTCACGTGAACGCACTTTCCACATCTGACCATAGGCAGGACACTCGAGAGGCTCATGTTTGTATCCACATTTACTGCATTCAGTTTTATCACTGAAACTGCTATCTTTGGGCTTTTTTGTTAGCTTCATTCTACTAAGCTTGTTCACCACCACATCACTTTCTTCATGTAATGCTTTCAGATGGCTTTGAGTAGCTTCGTTAGCTAATCCTATGCAGGACTGGTTTTTAAGGTGCCAGCTGATGCAGCCTGATTTGAAGCACCTGGGCCCATTGCTTCACAATAACAGCAACAACCTGATTTATTGGCATGTTTGTGTCTCTTCCAAGTTTTTGCTTAGTCTTTGACTTAGAGCCAGCTTTATGACACTAGTCCATGCATTTGTGGACTATTGTAATTCATTTTTTAAGGTTATCTGTTGGGCATTTTAGGCCTTTATTTGACAGGACAGCCGAAGACATGAAAGAGGAGAGAGAGGGGGGAAGACATGCAGCAAAGGAGTCAAACCCGACAACGCTGCGTCGAGGAGTAAACCTCTATATATATGTACGCCCACTCTACCAACTGAGCTATCTGGGTGCCATTGTAATTCCTTATTATCTGGTTTGGCTTCCTGTAAAATCCAGAATTGATTTTGGGATTTTCCTATGACACACTGAACTCAATTAAGCCAATCAATGTAGATGTTACCTTTTCACCCCTGAGTGTTAAATTCATTCACACACGCATACATATATAATAAAGTCTACCATTTTAATACATAAAGATGATCTGATGATGCATACATTGAGCTGGTCGTATGCTGAGGCTTTGAGAAGAAAGAAAGCATGATGTAATGCAGTCAGACAGCCAGCAGGAGGCAGCTTTCACTCTGGAAAGGCTTTCATTTACGGGAAGTCTGCAGAATAATCAGCTCCACCACTGGAGGGACAAAAGACCCAGTGGACAGACAGAAACAGAACTGCATTAATGCGTCAATATCTGAAAATAGTTCCTTTATATGTTACTTACAGTGCATCTGTTTTCTATCAGATCAGCAGTTTGTCTGCAAGTAAACATGTTTCTTTGTTTCTTGGATCAGCTCCAAGAAACAAGTTACAAGTTACAAGTTATTTTATCTGAATACAAAAGATGTTACGTCACATTTAGGTTCTTCTGCCAAAGACACACCCATGAAGCTGAACTGATAACTCTGATTCTAACAAGACAAATATATAAAACTAAAACACACACACACATTCAGATACACCTATATACATAATACAGTCTTCAGCTTCATAATAAATAAATAAAATAAAGATGATCTGAGAGCTGATTCCAACTGTGTTTGGTCCAAATGGTCCACAGAGAGAGAGAAGAGGAGACTGAAGTAATAAAGATCACAACTGCGTGCTTTCAGAGTGAGTCACTGAGACTAGATTATTTTTAAAACATGTGAACGCACATACGCACAAATACTCTGAAGCACAAACACACAGAACATTTTACAGGAAGCAAAATTGTTTCCTAGGATGGTTAAGGAATGTCCCGCCCCTCTCGGCCTCTGACTGGCTAGTACTTCATGGTAGGATTGGTTAGATTTAGGCATGAGGAGTGAGATTGGTTAGGGTTAGGGTGAGAATACCAAGGTAAGCCAATCAGAGGCAGAGTAAGGCGGGACATGTCTTCACCATCCTAGGAAACACAAACTCTTACAGGAAGACAGAATCAGACATAAAGCTGAACACAGAGAGAGATCTACATGCACATTTAAAGGGATATTTCACCGATGGAAAGATGAATATATCTTTAAATTGGGTCAATTATTTAGTATTAATGTGAAAAAAAAAATGAAATTGGTGCCTTCTAGGCAGAGAAAAGCCAGAAAATGTGTTTTTGGCTCATGTGGATGAAAGACACCAAATCCCAGAATGCACTTGCCTCACTGCTCTGAGTCCACTCCCAAGCCACACCTACCGCTTACAGACAGACAGACAGTGAGACAGTCAACTCAACTCAAGTGTTTCATTGTCATTTCAACCATATACACGAAACAACGTTTCACCGTGGCTCAAGTGGTTACACAATTAAAATATATGAAAACGACATTATATAAAAACTAGGGCCGGGACTTTAACGCGTTAATTAAGATTAATTAATTACGGGACTTTAACGCGTTAATTAATTACGCAAAAAATAAATAACATAATGTTAACCACACTTATTTTTGCACCGCGGAACGTTTTTCAATGAATGAGTTTCGACGGACCGATTATACTGGAGCACCAACTAGCGTTCTTGACTTCTGACAACAACAAACCACAGTGAACATGAACGAAGAAGCTGACGAGACCGCTCTGCTTGGCCCCGTGGATGGGAAATTTTGTTTTAAAAAACGAAAGGATGGAAGCGTCGACAAGAGCATGGTTGTGTGCAAGCTATGCAACAAGGAATTTGTGTATCACCGCAGCACATCGAGCCTCAAATATCACCTCAACGCAAAACACATAGGAGTTAGCGTGGACGTTAGCCCGACCGATTAAAATGCGATTAATTTCGATTAATTAATTACAAAGCCTCTAATTAATTAGATTAATTTTTTTAATCGAGTCCCGGCCCTAATAAAAACGACATACGAAACAGGCTACATTTAATGCATAAGCATAGGCTTCGTAAAGTTCAGCTAACGCATTCTAGTATTAGCGCTTGGCTGTAAACACAGAGTTTTTATAAACACAGCCGTGAATTTCCATGGAATGTAGCTAGAATGGTCAGCATTTAGACCCACAATACAGAGATCTCTGGTCTCAGGGGGACATGAGGGAGGGAAGCACGGTCATTTGAAAATACTACCGGGTTTCTACTGATACAAAGCTTAATGCTAAATCAGTGAAGTATCCCTTTAAGTAGTATGAACCAAATATCCCTTGCATCCCTACAGGGACAACGCACAGTACCAGCCTCCAATCTTAAAGCTTTAGTGTGTAACGTTTTGATATTAATGAACGTCCGTTACATTCAAGCCATTACCAAATGAGTTGCTACAAAGCTAATTAAGACTATCAGCTCCACACGACTCTCTCTGGATTTCTCAGTGTGACTATGTTCAGAAGATTGTGGCGTCCGGTGACTTTCCGAAAGATAATGACCTCTTCTGAAGAGTCCATCATGTTTTTTTAATCCTCCGTGTCCTCCTTGGCTACTAGCAACTGTGTGGAGGAGGGGTGATCACGGAAGGCTTGTATCATGTGGACGCACCGACAGTGTTGTTGTCATTACTTAGAATCCGTCATGGGGGCGACAGAAACTACGCACTATAGCTTTAAAAAATGTTGTGGCGCCGCACAGAAATCAAGCCCAGCTCCAAAGTCACCTGTTTCTGTCTTGGATAAAAAAAAAGGCTGCACGGACGTCGGTGTCATGCAACAGTTTATTCAGAACACGGTTCTCGCTACCGACCCGAGATGCAAAAGCATCTGCAATAAATAGCTAGAAACAAGAAAAACACAGCAAAGGCAAACACAGCGGAGGAAAACACAGCGGAGGAAAACACAATGGAGTCAAACACCGACAGGGAGCTTATTCTTCCGTTGTGGAGCCAGGCAGCCTGTTGTCATGAAGCATTGCTACATATATCTGTGAAAAGTAAAGCTCTGTAATTGGTATGTATTCCACATATTTATTACTGTCAGCAGCACATTGACTGCTGCTGTATAAGAGTGTAAAGTTCCTCGTAGGGAGGAGGTCGGGGGGGATGTTTGGCTCCTAAACAGGAAAAACAAGAAGTTAAAGAGAGCACACAAGAAAGGAAACAGGTGTTCATGTCAGGTGTTTTAACCCAAACTACCATCATTTTTATAATCTTAACTAGTCATTTAAGTTGTGTCGCCAAATGACGGTCCGCCTTTAAAGGCCGTGACTTAACTATGCTTTGTGCCTGGCTTATTTTTTAGGAAATTATACGTATTGGTGTGCATACTGAGGGAGTAGCAATAGTCTAGACGTGAATCTGCACCAGCTCATTGGACGGATGGTCAGACCCCCAGTTTCCATACAGCTGTTGTACGCTGACTCAGCTGATTGTGGAATGAAAGACATGTTAACAGATGCTGTGTTTGTGTTGATAGAACACATACGCATCTGATCTCATTGGTAATTGATCAGGACATGAATCATTTTACTTAACTGTAAATGTAGTCTTCTCCGGGAACCATCACCTTATCGTGGTGGAGAGGTTTGTGTGTCCCTATGAACCTGAGGGCTGTGTTGCCTGGAGCTTTGTGCTCCTGGTAGGGTCTCCCAAGGCAAAGTGGTCTCAGGTGAGGGGCCAGACAAAGAATGGTTCAAAAACCCTATGAAAAAACGAGGTAGAGATGATGTGACCCTGCCCGGAGGAAGCCCGGGGCCCCCGTCTGGAGCCAGGCCCAGATGGAGGGCCCGTCAGCGAGCGCCTGGTGGCCGGGTTTGCCACGGAGCCCGGTCGGGCACAGCCCGAAAAAGCTACGTGGCACCTCTCTCTCCAACCCATGGGCCCACCACCTGTGGGAGGAACCGCTGGGGTCGGGTGCGCTGCCACATGGGTGGCAGTGAAGGTCAGGGGCCTCGACGGACCAGACCCGGGCAGCAGACGCTGGCTCTGGGGACGTGGAACGTCACCTCTCTGTGGGGGAAGGAACCGGAACTTGTGCGGGAGGTGGAGCGCTACCAGTTGGATCTGGTGGGGCTTACCTCTACGCACAGTCTCGGTTCTGGAACCATACTCCTGGATAGGGGTTGGACTCTTTTCTTCTCCGGAGTTGCCCAGGGTGTGAGGCGCCGGGCGGGTGTGGGGATACTCACAAGCCCCCGGCTGAGCGCCGCTACGTTGGAGTTTACCCCGGTGGACGAGAGGGTCGCCTCCCTACGCCTGCGGGTTGTGGGGGGGAAAACTCTGACTATTGTTTGTGCGTATGCACCAAACAAGAGCTCGGAGTATTCGGCCTTCTTGGAGACCTTGAATGGAGTCCTGCATGGGGCTCCAGTGGGGGACTCCATAGTTCTGCTGGGGGACTTCAACGCGCACGTGGGCAATGATGGAGACACATGGAGAGGCGTGATTGGGAGGAACGGCCTCCCTGATCTAAACCAGAGTGGTTGTTTGTTGTTGGACTTCTGTGCTAGTCATGGATTGTCTATAACGAACACCATGTTCGAACATAGGGATGCTCATAAGTGTACTTGGTACCAGAGCACCCTAGGCCAAAGGTCAATGATCGATTTTATAATCGTTTCATCTGATCTGAGGCCGTATGTTTTGGACACTCGGGTGAAGAGAGGGGCAGAGCTGTCAACTGATCACCATCTGGTGGTGAGTTGGGTCAGAGGGTGGGGGAAGACTCTGGACAGACCTGGTAAACCCAAACGGGTAGTGCGGGTGAACTGGGAACGTCTGGAGGAGGCCCCTGTCCGACAGACTTTCAACTCACACCTCCGGCGGAGCTTTTCGTGCATCCCTGTGGAGGCTAGGGGCATTGAACCCGAGTGGACAATGTTCAAAGTTTCCATTGCTGAAGCTGCGGCGGGGAGCTGTGGTCTTAGGGTCTTAGGTGCCTCAAGGGGCGGCAACCCACGAACACCGTGGTGGACACCGGTGGTCAGGGAAGCCGTCCGACTGAAGAAGGAGTCTTTCTGGGATATGTTATCCCAGGGGACTCCGGAGGCAGTTGCAAGGTACCGAAGGGCCCGAAGGGCTGCAGCCTCTGCCGTGAAAGAGGCAAAGCAGCGGGTGTGGGAGAAGTTCGGAGAAGACATGGAGAAGGACTTTCGGTCGGCACCAAGGTGCTTCTGGAAAACCGTTCGCCACCTCAGGAGGGGGAAGCGGGGAAACATCCAAGCTGTGTACAGTAAGGATGGAACGCTGTTGACCTCAACTGAGGAGGTAATAGGGCGGTGGAAGGAGCACTTTGAGGAACTCCTAAATCCGACTAATACGCCCTCTATGGTAGAGGCAGAGCTGGAGGATGATGGGGGATTGTCGTCAATTTCCCTGGTGGAAGTTGCTGAGGTAGTTAAACAACTCCACAGTGGCAAAGCCCCAGGGATTGATGAGATCCGTCCAGAAATGCTTAAAGCTCTGGGTGTGGAGGGGTTGTCTTGGTTGACACGCCTCTTCAACATTGCGTGGAAGTCGGGGACGGTGCCTAAGGAGTGGCAGACCGGGGTGGTGGTTCCCCTTTTCAAAAAGGGGGACCAGAGGGTGTGTGCCAATTACAGGGGTATTACACTTCTCAGCCTCCCCGGTAAAGTCTACTCCAAGGTGCTGGAAAGGAGGGTTCGGTCGATAGTCGAACCTCAGGTTGAAGAGGAACAATGCGGATTCCGTCCTGGTCGTGGAACAACGGACCAGGTCTTTACTCTTGCAAGGATCCTGGAGGGAGCCTGGGAGTATGCCCAACCGGTCTACATGTGTTTTGTGGATCTGGAGAAGGCGTATGACCGGGTCCCCCGGGAGATACTGTGGGAGGTGCTGCGGGAGTATGGGGTGAGGGGGTCCCTTCTCAGGGCCATCCAATCTCTGTACGACCAAAGCGAGAGCTGTGTCCGGGTTCTCGGCAGTAAGTCGGACTCGTTTCAGGTGAGGGTTGGCCTCCGCCAGGGCTGCGCTTTGTCACCAATCCTGTTTGTAGTATTTATGGACAGGATATCAAGGCGTAGTCGGGGTGGAGAGGGGTTGCAGTTCGGTGAGCTGGGGATCTCATCGCTGCTTTTTGCGGATGATGTGGTCCTGATGGCATCATCGGCCTGTGACCTTCAGCACTCACTGGATCGGTTCGCAGCCGAGTGTGAAGCGGCTGGGATGAGGATCAGCACCTCTAAATCGGAGGCCATGGTTCTCAGCAGGAAACCGATGGAGTGCTTTCTCCAGGTAGGGAATGAGTCCTTACCCCAAGTGAAGGAGTTCAAGTACCTTGGGGTCTTGTTTGCGAGTGAGGGGACAATGGAGCAGGAGATTGGTCGGAGAATCGGCGCAGCGGGTGCGGTATTACATTCAATTTATCGCACCGTTGTGACGAAAAGAGAGCTGAGCCAGAAGGCAAAGCTCTCGATCTACCGGTCAGTTTTCGTTCCTACCCTCACCTATGGTCATGAAAGCTGGGTCATGACCGAAAGAACGAGATCCAGGGTACAAGCGGCCGAAATGGGTTTCCTCAGGAGGGTGGCTGGCGTCTCCCTTAGAGATAGGGTGAGAAGCTCAGTCATCCGTGAGGAGCTCGGAGTAGAGCCGCTGCTCCTTCGCGTCGAAAGGAGCCAGTTGAGGTGGTTCGGGCATCTGGTAAGGATGCCCCCTGGGCGCCTCCCTAGGGAGGTGTTCCAGGCACGTCCAGCTGGGAGGAGGCCTCGGGGAAGACCCAGGACTAGGTGGAGGGATTATATCTCCAACCTGGCCTGGGAACGCCTCGGGATCCCCCAGTCGGAGTTGGTTAATGTGGCTCGGGAAAGGGAAGTTTGGGGTCCCCTGCTGGAGCTGCTACCCCCGCGACCCGTTACCGGATAAGCGGACGAAGATGGATGGATGGATGGATGTAAATGTAGTTGTTTGCTGTTCAGACATACTGTATGATAAAGAGCTGCAGTTTCTCTCCACCAACATTAAAGAGGAACTGACACCACATCCTGACACTGAGTGCAAATTTAAAATGTGCTTTGAGCCTTTTGATACTGAAGAGGAAGACAAGTTCTGAACCTCCCAGGCCCTTACACCCTTAAAATCTGACTCTATTATCTCTAATGTCTGTTCTACCCCAGTAACCGGCTGGTGGAGCGATGATTCATTAGCCAGATATTTCCTGTTTTTCACCGCGGCTGACCACCCACCACACACTTCTAACAAACTGACCTTGGAGTAAAGCTGGTTTTCTGCAATCTTATCTGACCCTCTTTTGATCACATTTAATTAACTAAGTAACTAAATAACTAAGTATCCTCCATTTTGTTCTCTGATTACAGGAACAGGCGTGGTGCCGTACAGACTTCATTTCCCTCCTCCTGGATTCTTTTAACAAAGATCTTAAAGAGGAACATGATAATGAGATGCTGCAGGTTCAAGAGCAATAACAGTAAAAACTGCTTTGTTCAATGTGCAATAACTCGGCTTGATTAGCACATCTAATGTAGATTTTCTTTTAGAGATTTCTCCGGTAGTATTGTGTAAAATTGTGTTGTGTATATTGTATGTATAGGAAATATTTGTGCACTTTATGTCTTTGTTTTGTTGTCTTTTTGTTATTTGTACGGTGTTTGCTGTATGTAGTTTTTATCTTGTGCTCCTGACTGTAGATCAGTTTTAGAATCTGGGATAATAAAGTGACTGAACTGAACTGAACTGAACTGAACTGCAGGTGAGAAACACAAAGACACAGAGGATTGAACCCCGTCTGGCGGTCTCCAAAAACCCAAAGTGTCTTCATGTTTCTCACCTGCAGTAGTTACCTGGAGCAGGCGTGTCAACAGGTTCAGCACGTTCAGATTCACTTACTGCACCTAACCCTATAATAACACATCTTGGTTCATGACTCACAAAACATCCCCAGATTGTTTTTTAAAGGTCAGTTTGGAGAGCTGAGCAACAGTTAAACGTGTCGTGTCGAAACAAGTTAGAGCGTGTTTGTGAAATCCTGGACATGTTGGACAAAGGTGTCTTCAGCTGACACCAGAGACCTCCATCAGATTCAGATCTTAGTCTCTCAGGATCACATCCTTCCCCCAGTCTCTGCTCCTCCTCTACACACTTAAAACTTCAATATGAGGTTGGATATTTGGAACGGCTTTATTTGTGTTGAAAGTAAGAAAAGTGCACAGCACTGAATATATACTAGTATAAACAACTTGAGGATCCAAATGTAGCAAAATAAAGTATTTATCAGAATAAGATAAAAGAGTAAAACAGTTTAAAGCCCATTAAGGTATCTGAATGTTAAAACTGAGTTATTAACTTCCATCATGTCTCTGATCATTATTATTTCAACCATTCATTCATATTAAATAATTATCAACTGATTTCAAAGATCATCACTTTTGTATAAATTTACTTCATTTTATTAATGTGCATTACTAGTACATTCTGTTTTGGAGCAAAGTATTTCTGTGTACTGCTGCTGAGTTTATATTGTCTGAACATCTCTGTGTTGGCTGCTTCATTCAGCTCTTAACGAACATTTTAACATTTTCAACACAACAATAAAAACACATTTTTCCAGAATGAATTAGTGAGTCTTTTTTCTTTTATTGAAGAAAATGTGTTGAAAGTAAAGTTAAACCTTAAACCTTTAATTGTGTAAAATGTTCTAGTTCTCTAAAGCTAGAGTTAATTTTAACTGAATCACTCTTAGTCTGACCCTCGTCTGGGACCGATCTGCCATGGGAGACCCTGGAGGAGCTCAGAGCTCCAGACAGCACAGGTCTCAGACTCATCAGGTACACAAGCCCCTCCACCACGGTAAGGTGGTGATTCACAAAGGGGATATGATTTATCATCATCATCATCATCAGCAGGCGGTCCTGGTCTCATCAGTGTTGGGCAAGTTACTTCCAAAATGTAATACATTATAGATTACTAGTTACTGTCATTTGAGAGTAATTAGTTATATTACAATATTACTGTCTCTGAATTGTAATGCGTTACACTACTTTTGCGTTACTTTTGAGTTACTTTCACCAAAATAACAGGGGAAGTTTGATTTGGCAGCTAGCTTGTGAATTTCACCACCGGATCAATAAAGTCTCCTCTTTATCCACTTTAATACTTCATAGATTATTCATATTTTGTTTAATTAATATAAATATGCAAAGTAACTAAAGCTATACAAAATAGATAAGTAAAACGTATAATAGGCAAGTAGGAGAAAATGAAAATACTCAATTAAAAGTACGGCATTGTTGTAAAATGTTTGTTTATAGCACTTGAATAAGAAATTCATGTTGTTTAGTTTAAAACACTCTAAAGGAAATGTTCAATTATAGTGTGATTAAAACTCACTATTAACATTATTTACAGTACTTGATTTACAGCTGATTTGTGAAAAGGTAGCCTACACAACCTTATTTAACAGTAATTTAGTTTTACTGCGAACCGTCACAGGAAGTGCTTTTATTTTGAAGTAAGCTACACGGAAGTTGTCTGTTGTGTAGCCTACTCTTGCTAGCTTACTGAGATGCAAAATGTCCGTCAGGCTCAAGTTGTTCACTTTCTAGTTTGTAAAACTGCAACATATTGAACAGTAAATGGTCACAGTAAAAGACAAGCGCTTTTGGTCGTCATTCGAAGCCATTCCGCTACAGGCATAGTTACTCTCCACGGCTGATAAAATGCAATGATATTTACGTGTAGCAAGCCTCAACATTAATTCCCGACATGTTTATATCTGTCAGCCGCTGACGTACCGTCACCTGTTGGGACATACATGCTGTCCGTAGCGTCACCTGTTGGGACATACATGCTGTCCGTAGCGTCACCTGTTGGGACATACATGCTGTCCGTACCGTCACCTGTTGGGACATACATGCTGTCCGTACCATCTCTGGTTCTGACCACGGGAACAGAAACAGGACAGCTCACTTCAACGCAGCGTAATAACTCCTGAAAATAATATCCATCTCGCAAATGTATCTGTCTCTGCAGTCATCTCAACCATCGAATACAGCGACAGGAAAATAATACGGCTTTTTTTTTTTTCCTGTGAAGAAATGTGTCGCGGTGTTGGTGAATTCTTAAAAAAACCAATGCACCACTAAATGTTGCGTTAAAATGCGTTGTAACTCGCGTTACTGAGATTGTAACGAGTATAATATTACCGAAATTTAATTAGTAATGCGTTATATTACTGTGTTACAGCAAAAAGGAATACATTACTGTAATTGCTTTACTTTTGTAAAGCGTTACTCCCAACACTGTCCGTCAGCTATAGGATATTCAAAAAATGTTGAACATCCTGTTGTATTGACTTTAATTATCTTCTGTTTGAGAAGCAGGATGATGTGCAAAACTCAACAAAACCTTAAATAAAGGTTTATGGTTTATGAGTTTTGTTTTATAATATCTATTATAAAGAGAGACAAATCAGACTGCACTTTGAACTTCCTGTTATAAAAAGAGACGTTGTCCTGGGCCAGGTTCAACTATTTTTAACAACAGATTGGGCTCATTAAGCTCAATGATTTGGTTTTTGTTATCCATGACTAATGTCAGTGGGAACTTGGCCCAGGTATACATTCCCTCTGTGTGGTTTGGGGGGGCAAAGTATTTCCAGATTGTTTTCTAAAGGATAGTTGGGAGAACTGAGCAACCTTTAAAACGGGTTTCATGTATCTTATGGTCAGCACGCATGGTAACCATGAAATGGTCTGGTCATTTATACTGATTGCCGTCAAAGGTAGAGCAGCTCAGAGAACTGAATTCTTCTCTTACGGTCTGTATTATTGAATATTATTATATAACACACACAAACAATATGAGGTTGGATATTTGGAGCAGCTTTATTTGTGTTTAACTTCCATCATGTCTCTGATCATTATTATTTCATCCATCGATTCATATTAAATAATTATCAACTGATTTCAAAGCTCATCACTTTTGTATAGTTCACATTTCATAACATTCCTTTAGCAAACATCACGTAAATCTAATCTAATCCAGTTGAAGGTCTTATTTAGAGACAGACTGGTCCTCTATGTCCCCCTGAGATATTCTGAGCTGCATCAGATGATTTTATAATTACAATAACAACAATATTCACAATGTCATCAACTCCTCAGTTTAAACCATTCATGGTTAGTTTATTTTAAAGAAATCATTCCAAACAGGCACCCTGAGCTTTTATATTACTCAGCAGAAAACAATCATTTAAAATTCCCTCCATATAAATGTATTATTACCAAAACACACAAACAGATGACATGTTGAAGAGCTCTTTACACCTGATTAGAAGATATTTGGTGGGTGCTGCATCTGCTATGTCAAACTAAAGAAACATCATTTCCTGTTAAAAACTTGCTGTAATATATCAGCTCTGAGTACAGCTGGGCTGAAGTAATGGATTACATTTGCTCATTTAATGGAGCAAAGTATTTCTGTGTTGGCTGCTTCATTCTGTTGTTAAAACTGACTTACTTTTACATGAGCACAATTTTCAGGTATCAAATAAGTAGTTACTAATTATCAATTAGTATTAATATGCACTTCACGTTTTACTGATGCTGCTGCTCTTCTGCTATCTTATTAATTCTGAATACAGAATTGACAGTAAAAAAAATTAATCACACAAGTAGCCTACAACAACCTATAACATACAGTGTAATGTTCAACAACTTACTGATCCACCTTCCCTAAGTCCAAGTCCATCAGAATCTCTTTTAGTGCCTCCATGTTTTGTTCAGTCTTTCATTCTGAGTCACAACTTTCTACCAGATGGCAGTAACTGGAGGTCTGTTTTTTGAGACGTTTATGCCACTGGTATATTGGGACGGACATCTGACCTGTTCTGGGGTCTCATTTATAAACGTGGCGTACGCGCATTTTCAGCCCCGTATTGTGCGTACGCCACGTTTATAAAAGAGACCCCAGAACAGGTCAGATGTCCGTCCCAATATACCGGTGGCATAAATGTCTCAAAAAACTTCCCACGCAAAGGTTGTGATTTATAAAAAACAAACTTGACGGGAGAATGTGCGGCAAACTCTGACTCATGCGTACGCATCGAGACAATAGGAATTTAATCAGCGCTGTCTCACCGTCACATTGTCTGCTACGGAGAGCAGGAGGAGGAGATGGCCCGACTGCATGGAATACAGGATAGCATCAAATACCCTAGCATTAGATAACTGCAGAACACAGTGTAAATAACTTAATATATGTCTTTAATACTGTGCATATATCATCAAATGTCAAAGTCTAGAAATACAGCCGTTAAGCTCAAAAGTGATTTTGGCAAGGTATTAACAATCACAAATTGTTGTAAACATACAAATTCTGTGGTGAACCCCGTGCGTAATGCTTTGGATATAATATATAGTTCTGTTAAATCTAGGTCTGGTATATCGAAGCTGTCCCCGAGTGCCGAAATGCCTGCCGTTTCGGACGGTAATTAATTAATTACATATATTATTACCTATTAATATAGGTCTATAGATCAGGTTTCCCTACACTGCAAGAACAGGCCGAAATTATAATTCAATTTGCAGCAATTCCCGAGCGTCTGAGAAGTTTTTTGCTTCCCCCCCCCCCGCCAGTCATCATGAAACAACTGCAAGCCAGGGTCATTAACATACTGATCAGCATTCGTGAGGTGCTTTGCATTGACTATTTATGGTTAAAAATGGGCGTGTACAGGGCGGGATAAGAAGCTGATTCAGCTGCCTCCTGCTGGCTGTCTGACTGCATTACATCATGCTTTCTCTCTGCTCAAAGCCTCAGTACATGATTGGCTCAATGAATGCATCATCAGGTCATCTTC
Source organism: Sander lucioperca (assembly GCF_008315115.2). Classification (NCBI taxonomy): domain Eukaryota; kingdom Metazoa; phylum Chordata; class Actinopteri; order Perciformes; family Percidae; genus Sander; species Sander lucioperca. The sequence continues at coordinate 15,770,074 of NC_050189.1, forward strand.
ATTTATTAACACTGGACACTTTAATAAAGGTATATATGTGAGAGTATAACTGTCCCAGGGGTGAAAAGGTAACATCTACCTTAAACCTCCTGTTATCCTCAAATGTACCAACATCTGTTATCAAGGATAACAGGAGGGTTAATTAGCTCAGGCTCCACCCACCCAGCACACCAGGTGACACAAATCAAACACACCTGCTCCCATGTTACTTCACCAATTATAGGTGCATGCTGGTTGTAGCTAACATGCTAAATGCTAACATGCTAATGGTTGACCGTCAACGTTCAGACAGGTGAGTTCAACAACATGCTCTCTGGGGTGGATGTTACTGTTCAGAGGAAGGTTGCTAGGGAACTTAGGTGTGTGTGTGTGTCGTGCGTGTGCAGCTGCTGTGGAGTTTATATTGTTTAAATATCTCCATGTTGATGCCATGCGGCTTAATAATGTTAATAATAATGTTGTAGCACCTGCCGTGGTGTCCGCATGTTGTCGGTCATTTTAGTTTAACTGTCTGAGTTTGGTCTCTTTTCTGTTTTCTGCTGCAGAGTGGTTCTGAAATGTATTAACTGTTGGTTTAGACACTCTCACTTTCGTGTCTCCATTTTGTCTCCTAAACGTTACTGTAATATAGTGACTGTTGAATTAAAAAAAACCTAGCCTAAATGAAAAAGTGAGCCAACAGAGTGAACTGTGAGCTGAACTGAGCATGTGTAAAGAAAGAGAAGGAGCTGTGCTGTCACCTGCTGGCTGTCTGACTGACTGGGGTTGGATTCTCAGTGTTGCTGAAGACACTGAAGCATTTTATTAGTTATTAAGTCATTTCAACAGGTCTGATGCTAAGGTCTAAAATAATTTAGATAGTAGACGTACAGAAACACAGCTAGCTTCTGGCCTGAGACTGAAAGAGTTAACACAACATGTAGCCATGTATCTGTGGTGATAGAGAAGAAAGTTCTCGTGTCTTTTTCTTTCTTTCTTTCTTTCTGTTGTCAGCTAGCAGTTAGCCGAATTAGCTGTTAGCTAAACTAACGTTAGCTTCCCGGTGGAGGCTAGCCATAGGCTAGCGTGGAACAGATCGTGCAGGTCGTATCCTCGGTAAAACAGTATTATCTTGCGCATGCGCAGAACGGATCGTGCAGGCAGAACGGATCGTGTACCGACAGTCTCTCTGACTGTGTGTTTGTCTGATCAGTAAAGATGGCTGCTCTAACTGAACTCTTACTGCTTCATCTTCTTTATAGTCAGTTCTTCTTTAAACTGCAGAATGACTTGGAGTAAAAAACCCTGAACTTAAACACTATCAGTTTTATATTCAGATGGAATAACTTGTTGGTACAGGCATATTTTATTAAGGGGTTACAACCCCCCAATAATCCAAACCGTACAGTGCAACCCCCCCAAATATCTTATCATAATGATCAATGAAAGATAGTACGTTACTGTTAAAACTGTTTAAAAGTGTCTTGAATTCAGAGCTGATCAGGAGCTTCAAACAGTCTTGTTGATTCAAGAGAGACACGTGATGTTGTTCTGAGTTTAGTTTCCTGTTTCAGGGCGTCGTCTCTGGCTGTGAGCCCAGATACTGAGTCTGGGTCTTTATTATCTATATATGGCATCAGGCTGCAGCAAGTTATTAGCTGAGTCAGCTGAGGGAGACCCAGAGTGAATGGTTTCTTACATATTTGTATTATTATGGACACAGTATTACAATAAAATATATTGGATGATAAATCAGTAAATATAATAATAATAATCACATTCGACTCCAACCATCTATATTTATTAATTACTAAGTGGTCTACAGGACACATTAAAGCTAGAATAACTTATCATTATCCAAAAATAATTTAAAACTATATTCTTAGGCTATTCACTCAAAGTAAAAAGTACTAGCATTATTCATAATGTATGCTCCAGATGTGTTTATTGCCTAATGTGTTGCAATGTGTGGATCATTGTGTATCCTTAGACATTGTGAAAGGATTAATATTTATAATACTATCTATGATTTGCTTGCAGGTGAAGGAACAAGTCGAGCATAGACTGAGACTATTCTACAGCCTAAGGACAACTGAAATAGATCCTAGAGTATGTGAGTCTGCCCAGGCAGCACCTGGAGATCCTGCTGATATTGAGATTCTGACCTATAATGCAAAAAGAATCCACACGCAGTGACTCACTCTGCTGCATTTGTAAAACCTTGAGTGAGAGAGAGAGAGAGAGAGAGAGAGAGAGAGAGAGAGAGAGAGAGAGAGAGAGAGAGAGAGAGAGAGAGAGAGAGAGAGAGAGAGAGAGAGAGAGAGAGAGAGAGGACAAACAGTTTCTAAACCCAGAGAAGATAAGTTTTGTCTGTTGGTAGTGCTTAGTGAGGGATTGCTAAAAAAAAAAAAAGCATCAGCCTTTCATTTCCTACTTTAATGGCTATTTGGTGTTTTATTTAGTTGTTATTTTTTGCAAATAAAATCTAAATCTAAAATGTTGATTCTGGACAGGAATCAGTGATATGTTCAGTTATTAGAGGCAGGTCTCTGTGTAAAGTGCCAAATGTGGCCGGAAAGGTTGTATGGGCTGTTTATCTGCCAGCTGCACATGCTCAGTGGTGACAGCTGGTTACAAGAACATGGAGGTGAACAGTTAGCAGGAACAGCAGCAGGAGCCCCCTGCTGACTTTATTGTGCAACTGACTGAGTGGACTTTAAAAAATAATGGGATCAACTTCATAGACCAGAAAAGGGGTCTGGTATGGGTGCATGTTTAGCTCCTAATTATGCTAACCTGTTTTTAGGACTATGGGAGGAACAACACATTTTTCTGTCAACAACCCATTCAAAGAAAACATCTTGTGTTGGGGTAGATATATTGATGATGTTATTTTGTTCTTTTTGGGATAAGACAAAGAGCTTCTAGACTTCCATGCTTATGTCATCACTTCATATGCATATGCATATTTTGTAACTTTCAATTTTACTAGATTAAAATATATTTAAAGTAACAGTACTTTTACTTTAGTACAATATTCTAGTACTCTTTCCACCACTGGTTTTGCTCCACTGGTTATAAGCTACTATATAAATATCCCCCGATGTTTCCCCTCTATGGACACTTTAACCCACAGTTAAATATAAAGAAATATAGAAAGTCTTTGAAGACTTCCCAGTGAAATGCTCCTCTGGAGAACAAAGTGAAAGCTGCCTCCTGCTGGCTGTCTGACTGCATTACATCATACTTTCTTTCTTCTCAAAGCCTCAGCTCATGATTGGCACAATGTATGCATCATCAGGTCATCTTTAGTTATTAACACTGGACACTACCATATATGTGTTTATGTGAGAGAATGACTGTCCTGGGGGGGGGGGGGGTGTAACATCTACCTTAACCCTCCTGTTATCCTCAAATGTACCAACATCTGTTATCAAGGATAACAGGAGGGTTAATTAGCTCAGGCTCCACCCACCCAGCACGCTAGGTGACACAAATCAAACACACCTGCTGCCATGTTACTTCACCAACAGGTGCATGCTGGTTGTGGCTAACATGCTAAATGCTAACATGCTGATGGATGATCCTCCACTTCAGGTTCAGACAGGTGAGTTCAACAACACGCTCTCTGGGGTGTGTGTGTGTGTGTGTGTGTGTGTGTGTGTGTGTGTGTGTGTGTGTGTGTGTGTTTGGACATGTTGAAGCACTTTATTTTACCATACCTAGAGATTGACATGGGGTACTTTCCATAAAATCATCTCTCAATGCAAATCAAACCAGCTATTAGGATAACTGAAATAAAACCATGCCAATCTCTAGGTATGGTGAAGGGTATGTGATGATGTGGGGCTATTTTAATTCCAAAGGCCAAGGGAACTTTATCAGGATGCATAGTATCCTGGATCCATGAAATAACTGGCCTTTCAAAATAAAAATCTGCCTGCCTCTATGGGAATTTAACATAGGGGTGTACTTACTTATGCCTGATGTATTTTATGGAAGAACATTTATTTATTCACGATACATTATTCATTCACAAAGAAAATTGGTGACCATAAATGTTGGATTTTTCCTCATTTTTGTAATTACGGCATTACGATCAAGTTCCAAAAGATGATTTTTTTTTCATTCCTCTTTTTAGTCAACTTTAGCATGGGTGTAATCACTTATGCTGAGCACTGTATGAAGCTAACATGATGCATTCAGGGGAAAATAGATTGTAGACTTAAAGACGCCCAGCTAGCTTCTGTTAGACTGTTAATACAACATGTAGCCATGTGTGTGGTGATCAGTAGGATTTTGCAGTAGTTGCAAAGTACAATATATAAAAATACAGGAAGTGTTTTGCATCATACAAAAGGAAAAATAAAATGTTAAAGTGTTATAAACAAGAATCAGGACGAAGCAGAATCTTATTTTTCCCACTTATTATTATTATTATTATTATTATTATTATTATTATTATTATTCAGCTCTAAATAGTTCCTCTATAGATTATGTATTTTCTTATATATCTTTTAACAAGTAAAGACATAAAGTGATTTATTCTTTGTATGCCTTTGCATCATTTGTCTTTGAGCATTAAGATTTACAGTAATGTAGAAAATGTTTTAAAGACTGAAAATCAGTCGGTGTTCTGCAGCTGCACAGCATTGTGGGAAGGTTTGATTTGGATCACTGAGCATGCTCAGTGTGGAGCTGTTGGAGACAAATCATCAACACCAGACTGGTAGAGAGAGAGTGATTAATTGTTGAGTGTTTGTAAGGTCAATGATTCAGAGTGTTTCCTGTGAGGACAGTGGAGATGCAGTACTGACAGAACACCACCAGGTGGCAGACCAGACCAGTCTCAACACAAGGTGGGGGGGGTCTGAGGTTGGGGGGCGTAGAGGTTGGTTATAAACCTGCATTTCCTCTGTGTAGGGTGGTGTAGCAGCCACGTGGTTTCTCCCCCTGCAGTTAGCAGCTCAGTTAGTCTCTTGTTAGTTTATAATCACAGAGATGAATGTTGTTGATGAAGTTTATTTCCTTACATGTTGTCAGACTGTAGTTGTCATTTCCCTAAAGATAGACTTTGTCTTTGGATCTGAAAGCAGTTTATTGTTATGAACAGATGTGGAGAAGCTGCTGTTGGATCAGCAGACAGCAACAGCTGATCGTCACCAGTCATTCATGCCCCTGTTGTCCATATCTAATACCACCTGATGTGGTAAGGAGGAAGTGAGCTCACAGACCTCTGTAGCTCACTCCTCCTCTCGGCTGCTCATTCCTTGTTGCGTAAACCTACTTGGCAATGAACCTGCACTGAAACAAATTGTGGTTGGCGTTTACTTGGAAAAAAGCTATTTCCACACAGAAACTCTTTGTAATTGTAACTCAGGAAAGTCTCAGGTAAAGTTTACTTGCCATTAAGAATTTTCTTTATTTAAAATGCTCAAGTAAACATTACTGGCAATTTTCTTCCTTAGAAACAAGATGCACTCATTCTTTCTTAGTAAATTTCACCTAGACTTGACCTGACTACCTTTACATCTACTAACAACAAAACCCATGTAAAATTAAAAATTACTTTATTTTGAAGAATGAAATTTCATCTACCACCTGCAGTGTCTCTTTCTGCTCTGTGTGTGTGTGTGTGTGTGTGTGTGTGTGTGTGTGTGTGTGTGTGTGTGTGTGTGTGTGTGTGAGAAACGGCAAAAGCTTAAAAAAAAGTGTTGACATGTTAAATAAAACCCTCAAATTTAAAATTAAAAAAGGGAAGTTGCTGGGAAGCATTACAAAACTGCAGGGTGTGTGTGTGTGTGTGTGTGTGTGTGTGTGTGTGTGTGTGTGTGTTGCCATGCAGCTTAATAATGTTATTCTTAATGTTTGTAGCAACCACCGCGGTGTCCGTGTGTTGTCGGCCATTTTAGTTTAACTGTCTGAGTTTGGTCTCTTTTCTGTTTTCTGTTATGATGCTTGCATCCAAAGAGAGTTTTACAATGAGCATCTCATTGAAAAATATAAGACTATGTATGTAAAGTGTCTGATTTTAAAGTGTACATTTGTGTAGGAATGAGCAGTTATTGCCCAGGGGTATAAAAACGTACAGGTTAATAGGGGTGGAACGGTACATGTATTCATATTGAACCGAAACGGTACGGGCATCACGGTTCGGTGCATGAATTTACACGGTGAATACAGGGAATACAAATACATAAAACTTGGATGCAAATGAACTAATGTAATGCAGAACTACTGTTAGATCTGCGAGTTCTTTAGGAACACCTAATCTGTAGCCCCGCCTTAGCTCTGAAGGTCGGCACGCAGCCTATGTAGCCGAGCTTCGCCTATGTATGCAGTTTTTTGTCAGGTCGACGGTCCAGTGAGTGAGTCAGAGATAGGTAGCAGCACTTAGGATGAGTATGGCGAGTGGCTGCGACCCACAAGAGTTAGAGGACCCTCCGGCCTCTTTAAGATCGCAAGTTTGGGAAAACTTTGGTTTCTCAGTCAGTTCCAGTAGTACAGGCGAGAGAGTGGTGGATAAGACGAGGACTGTGTGTCGGCGTTGTTCAGCAGTTGTTGGGTATGTGAATGTGAGTGGAAATACATCTAACGCATATCCGACAGCATCACCCAGATGTCAATCACTGGAATGAGACCAAAAAAAACTGTCCAACTTCTCCTCCCTACAGTGCTTAACCAGCCTTTAGATACACATACAAATAGGCCCAAAAAGCAATTGGAATTTACATGTCATCTTCAATGCGCCCGTAATTCACTCGTAGAAGAACCTGGCTTCAAGTATTTGCAGCATGTACTCAGACATCGTTACAACATGCCATCCCGTCCATATATGAGGCAAACTGTAGTCCCTTCAATATACAACCAAACACGGGCGTTGATGGAACACGAGTTGTCAGCTGCACCTTCTGTTTCACTAAGCACTCACCTAGCTGAGAAGCTACAGGAGGTCGTGGCAGAGTAGAAACTAGAGAGGCCTGGAACAACTATTTCAGTGACCACAGACAATGCAAAAAATATTGTTAATGCCGTCAAAGAAGCAGGGCTGGGTAGGTAGAATTTTTGTTGTTGTTGATGCTTGATTTTCAGTTTTATAGCTGATTGTCTTATTTTGTTTACAAGTCCCAGATGGAGTCTGGAGGTGATGTGGGGTACTTATTGTTTACTGTTTACATCTTACTTTACACACTTCAGGCTGTTGCAGCTAGCTCAGTGGAGAGACTGGATGACACTAGGTGGTACAGCCTGAGACATGCACAATAAAAAAAACTTGCCTTCTGCTTTTTTGTTTTGCTTTTCCCTCCATTGTACCGTACCGAACCGTGATGTCTGAACCAAGGTATGAACCGAACTGTGACTTCTTTGTACCGTTCCACCCCTACAGTTTAAATACAAAAATATGTGGAAGAGGGTAGATACGAAGGATGTGTGACCTGGCTGTGTCACGTGGCTTCAGATGACGGTTCAGATAGTAGCGGCCCTTCAGCTGTCAGAGTTTGCTTCTAGCTAACTTCTAGCTGTGTTCTCATTAATGTGACATTCTGCAAGAAGAATTGGGATGTATCCATGGAAGTGTGTGTGCCGTCTGATGCCTTGTATGTTATGAAAAGTTACCGGTGAAAATTTTAAAGCAGTCAGAGTGTAACAGTGAATATGTCTGGTGTGGAAAAATCCTGTATATATGCTCATAATGAGCTAAAAAAATAGGGGCCTGAAGATTTTTGTGACTTTTAAACTTGTATGTAAACTTGTACAGACTGAATCTTCACCGACTACAGAATCACACCTCAGACCCTCTGCTCTGTAGCTGTTTGTGATTGGTGTAAAGTTTCCATCCGCTGGCTGTTTATAGTCTGCGGTGTGTTTGTTCTCACTTCTCTGCGCTGAAGAGAAGTTTCGATCGGTTAGCCACAACCAGAACAAATGTTCCATCTTTCAGTGATGTGAAACCCACAGAACCACACGAGGAAAACAACTGGTGACACCAGAGTTTAATGATCCTGCACAGAAACAAGCTCATAAATACAAAATAAATATCAGTAAATAGTTATTATCATTAGACTCTGTTCAGTAGATATTTGTTGGTTGTTGTGCAACGTATGAAACACTTACAGAGGAACAAATCTATGACTTAAATAAGTATTTGTTTGAACGAAACGCATCTAAAGAATGCAAACATGCTTAAAATGTGAGTTGATTGTCTCTTTCTAGCTGCATTAACATCAATCAACATTTATTCTTAAAGTGCTTCACAGCAACCAACAGGTATACAAAGTGCTTGAAGGACCAAGAATAAAACAACATACCATACAATAAAATGAATAAAACATAAAATACAGTAAAATCTGAAACTGTTGCATAGAAACAGGAGAAATAAAGAGATAATGCTGCAACGCTACTGTGCATTAAAAGCCATTCTAAATAAAGTTTTAAATTTGTATTTCAAAAGAACAACGTCTGTAATGGTGTGAATGTAACTTGTTCTAAAATCTAAGCTGCAACAAGAGTGACCCCCTTCAGTTTGGGGAGCGTGCCTATTTTCCCACAGTCCAATGGTCCCACAGGTCTATGTTCCCACAAATTCAAGATTTTTTTCAAAATTAGGCCCTATGTTCCCACATTTCCTTTTTCATAAATTTGTATCAGATTTTATCCCCCTTTCTCCCAATTTGGTAGCCAATTACACCCAACTTATTATCCAGTAGCTATGGACTACAGATGGAATGTAGCTTTTAGCTAAATCTGGTGCGCCCATCTCTTTGTTTGTTGCAAACGTAACCCTAACCTTAATTTTAAGAAAAATCTTAGAAATGTGGGAACATAGGGCTGTGGGAACATAGGGCTGACCCCACAGTTTGTACCTCTACCTTGGGACTTCTAAAGCCAGTTGATTGGATGACCGGACTGACCTTTTTATGCTCGCAAAGGTTTAAAATCTTCGACAAATACGCCGGGGCTATACAGATGTAGATGTGAGAATCTCTGGGGACCAGTGATTGGCCGGCTGGACTCCACTGGTTGGACTGGTGTGATGGTGTTCAGGTCTTCCTCAGTGAGGAGTAGAAGACCTCTGGGTCTGCTGGAGGCTCTGAACACAAACAGTTCAAACAATATGAGAAACTCTTGGAGACAAACTCCATCAGCAGACAAACAGCGTTTCTCAACAGTGACTTGTTTGGCTCACTTCATACATTTAGATAAGGGTGGTAGTCTTTTTTAAGCCCAAAGACCATCGCAGGTTAAATGTCATAGTCCAGTCCATGAATAAGTCGAGGAAATATTATGCATACATTTTAAAACACATTAGTGCTGTTTTCTCTCAAAGGTAAAACATAGAATAGTAAAAGTAAAATGGACAATATGTTTCTCAGAAATTTCAAAGAGAAGTAAAAACAGGAAGTTAAAATACTTAAAACTGTACTGAATTAAAATAAAATGAGGAAGTTCAACAAACTTCCTGCTTTTATTTTGGCGGTTAGTACATGTCTTTAATAATGGACAAACAAAAGAGACAGACTGTGAGACTGAAAATGCAAGACTAATTTTAAAAGACCGTGTGAAGATATATATGTAAACGATGTAAATATTATACTATTGTAATGTCATGTAAACATCATATTATATTTGTATTTTCAGAATAAGGGCTTTTTTCTGAATATAGCATTTTTCGATGAAGACGTGTTATATGTAGGTATTATTCAGGTTTTAGAAGCAGTCTTTGGACATGTATACAGCACATTCAGAATCTGTGTGTCTGTCTGTCTGTTTACGGCTGCATGTAAACAGGAATATTGGTGCTTTATGTTATTCACGTCGCTGTAGCTCAGATGATAGCACGGTCGTCTACCAAACGGAAGGTCAGTGCTTGAAAGTGTCGTTGGGCAAGACACTGAACCCTGACTTGCTCCTAATGTTGAACCATTGGTGTGTAAATATGGATATCATGAGAACAGACGTAACTATGCATGCTGGAAGTCTGGCAGTTCCAGGTGAACTCAGGGAAGATGTTACCGTATTCTGGCTGTGTGGTGATGCCAGGCTCTTGGTGGTATCAGTACCAACTACTAGATTTTTGGTTTTGTGACATCCCTGTGTGAATGTGTGCGAATGTTTATCTGATGTGCAGGTGGCACCTCGTATGACAGCCTCAGCCACCTGTGTGTGTGTGTGTGTGTGTATGTGTGTGTGTGTGTGTGTGTGTGTGTGTGTGTGTGGTGCCTGCAGTGCTGTGTAGAAGTGATTTGAGTAGTCTAGAAAAGCACTATATGAATGCAGTCCATTTTCATTTTCAGTAGCCATGTAAACGGCTTAGTCGGAATATTGTCTTTTTCAGAATAAAAGCCCAAAACCGGAATATTATGTGCATGTAAACGTAGTCAGTGTTTTTGCCCTTTTGTATCTATTTATACTTATATATTATACTTGAATAGTTCATTATATTCCTACATATTTTAGCAAATCCTCTTATTCCCTTTCTTCCTGAGAGTGAGAGGGTATGGTTATGTACAGTATGTTCAGTACAGAGCTGGAAGTGGTTAGCTTAGCTTAGCATAAAGACAGGAAACGGGCTCAGGTCAAAGTTGAGAAATAAAGAGCAGCTGTACCTCTGGTCCTGTTTGATTTGATCACTATTTGTCCATAACTGACGTCTTCTGCTCCTCTCACTGCTGAGGAGACTACAGCTGGATCTCTCTCTGGATATAATAATATTTATACTGCTGTAAGATTATTGTTAATGTAGAATTATTATTAGAGTTATTATGGCCTTTATGTCTGCAGGTTTTTAGACCTGCTGTGAACAAAGGAAGAGCAGAGCAGAGGGCATTTTTCTGAAACAGGAAACTGGACGACCACAAAGCTGCTCGCAGAGACGGTAGATAGAAACCTCACCAGTGTCAGTTTACTGGTATCAACAGGAGGAAGTTGCTGCTGTGGTTTTACACTCACAGTGGAAAACACTACGAAATCATTAGTTGTATTAATGGTCAGTTTGAGAGGGAGAAAACAAAATATCTTTCTATCTGCTAAGTCCGTCTCCTCTTTTATATCCAAACTTATATCTTACTTTGAGACAGGATTCCTATTCTATGTTTGATTTTCAGTCTGTTGTCGTCTTAAATTATTACTCCGATGTTATTTTACATGTTTTGTCTTATCAATGACTCTCATGTTCAGACTCAAAACAACAGCCGATGTATTTTACAAGTATTGCGTGTTCATTGAAGTCTGATATATCTTCTTCCTCTGTGCCACAGAGCTCCATTGTTGTTTAAAACCTATAACTGAATATGTTTACATGCACACATTTTTTCAGTTTTTGCCCTTATTCTAAAAAGACAATATTTTGATTAAGCTGTTTTCATGGCTAATTAAAGAATATTTCACTAATATTCCTGTTTTCATGCAGCCATTTAAACTAGGATGTTTTTCAAAGTGTTCCAGCGGTGGAGGACTTGTTGGAGCGTGTGAACTAAGCGTCCCTCTTTCATTCCTTCAACCAGCTTCTAGAAAAGGTCAGCTCATACTCATAAGCCTGTTGATATCAAATGTTTAAAAGTAGCTGTAGGCTGTAATCAGTGTTTTATCCCTCACTTTGCATTCCTTCAAGCCCCTCCACACCAGATGACAAAAAACATCCACATCATGTCCTCTGGAGTGCTGAAGAGGCAGACGGCCTGATACTCTTAGCTAGACCAGAACACACTGGACTTCAGGGACATGCTCGCTGTTCATGCCGACGCCATGGGAAAAGGCCTTGGTGGGAACACTTGGTGACCTGCATTAGCCTACATAAAGGCTAATAATATAAGTTTCTAAAACAATAAAGGGATTATTCAACGCAGTCTGGGAAATAGTCTTTAACCAAGTAAGGGTTAATGCCAGACGAGGTGTCCATTATCAGGAGAGACTGGACAGCGGCGAGGCCAGATATGAACTAGCCACTATGAACACACACACACATGTGTTATACTGTAGAAGAGCAGCCGTACCTTTCTTCCTGTTTGATTTCTTGTCTTTGACGTCTGTTGTTCTCACTCCGGAGTAGATTGCAGCAGGATCACTCTCTGGAAAAGAAATATCATTATTAATGTCAGTACAGTACAGTATATTTACTACTTATGCAAAAAGTATACTGATAATTTAAACTCAACAGTAATCACTCGATCCAGGATTTCGCGATGTCGCGATTGCGCCAATTCACGCAAATTCAACCAATCACCGTGACTTTGGTTTTGGTTTTTGACCAATCAGCGCAACTTTTCCGAAAATTTGACCAATAACCGAAGTTTCCAGCGACTTCAACCAATCCCAGTAGTCCCACGTGCCAGACTTTGTATCGGTATGTGACTCTGAGAGTCACTGACCAAGCGGGAGTGAGAACAGGATCACGTAACACGTACGTTGCCAAATTCATTTCCTTGTTTCTGATATGAAGAGGAGACGTGTGTGACTCAAACATCTCTCATTTACCAACAAAACGTACAGCGAAAGACCGTGCAAAACATTTCAGACCGTCCTACCAACCTGTATACATTTTAACATCAATGTACGCTGGAACGATTTTTTACTCTGAAGTCGCTGAAAGCTGTTGCTGTTTCAATCCTGTCGG